>NC_057797.1:284917424-285131923 GCF_018294505.1 Triticum aestivum | reverse complement strand
GGTACTCCTCGGAGACAGAACCTGTCGCAGAGGACATCGATACACAAGCATCACCAAACAATGTGCAACAATATGATGCATGCATGAAACATGGCAATATGAGTGTGTTGGGCTAATGCAACTAAAACCAGAAGGGTTTGAACAAATTTGAATCAAAGATTCAAATTTCAAACTCAAACATGGCCTCTTTAAGTGCTTTTCCTTATTCTGCTTAAAACATCAATTTAACTTGTTTGATCATGCATGAAAATAGTACAGATGGATAGATTGGATTTTTCTGATCATTTTTCATATATAATTTGTCCAATTTGGAGTTACAGAATAAAAGTTATGAATTTTTGAAGTTTAAATAATATTCTGGAATTTCCTGATTTAATTTAAATCCAGAAAATCAATTACTGCGTCAGCCTGACGTCAGTGTGACGTCAGCAGGTCAACGGAACAGGTCTGGGTCAAACCTGACAGTGGGTCCCGCATGTCAGTGTGATTAATTTAATTAAAAGTTAATTAAAACTAATCATGTTTAATTAACAGGGCTGGGCCCCACCTGTCATTGACTCAGGGGAGTCAACCAGGGCCCACCCGTGGTCAAAGTCAATGTCGGCTGCCGGCGTTTAGTCGCCGGCGAGCCCGACGCAGCGGCGGAAGTGGTTTTGGTCATTTCGGCCACCAAACGGACCGCGGAGACCACCAGAGTGGAGCTGAGGACAACCCGCAGCTCTTGGCGGAGTCCGTTGGGGTCGGGGTGGCCGGAGTCGACGGCGGCGAGCTCGGCTGCGGCCGCCGGGGTTCGGTCGTGCATGGGAACGGGGTTGGAGCTCGAAGTCGAGCGAAGCGAGGCGCTAGGGATGCTCTACGGGGTCTTGCAAACTCGTTGGACTCGCCGGGGTGACCAAATGGTCACCGGAGCTGCGTCGACGGCGAGCTCGGCGACGGCGGAGGTTCGGCCGTGGTGGGGAGGAGGCTACGGTGGGGGAACGAGGGGGAGAAGAGGGGGAAACGGTGGCGTAGCTCACCGCGGTTGCAGTGGGCGTCGAAGCGGGCTCGGGGACGCGTTGGAGACGACGAATTCGACGGCGACGATGGTCGGAGTCCGAAGAGGGGAACGGCGACGTGGCGGCGATGCAGGGCTTCCGGGGAGCTGTGGAGCGGTGGGGAGGAAGAGGGGGTTGTGGCGGAGCTTCTGAGCTAGTCGGGGGAGCGAGGGGTGGCCGGAGATGGCTGCTACGGCGAACGGCGGCGACGGTGGTGTTCGGCCGTGTGAGAGAGAGAGCGAGGGGAGGAGGGAGAGCCGGGGGAGAGTGAGAGAGAGCAGGGGGAGAGGCGTGGCGTCGTCCAGGGCATCGAGCGAGGAGGGGAGGGCAGGCAAGCAGGCGAGCAGGTGGCGTGGCGCGGTGGCGCGCGCGCGCGCCGGCCACACTCCCCTCCCTCTGTCGGGACGAAGACGACAGAGGAGGGAGGTGGGCTGGGCCGGCTGCTGGCTGGGCCAGCCAGCTGGCTGGGCCGCACAGTGGAGGAGCCCAGGTAAGCTCCTCATGTTATAAATTTTCTGTTTTTTTTAATTTCTGACATTTGTTTTGATTTAAATAATATATTAAATCATTTATTTAACTTATGCCAATTTTTGCAGGAGCTATATATATTATTCCAGAGCTCTTTTATAATTGGCATAATATTTGGGCATATATTAATATATATAATTAATATATTTCCAATGCAAATATTTATGCATTAATTCCAAATGCCCAAAATAAATGTCCATGAGCCACTAAAAATATTGGTTTGATTTTTATCTCTGCCCAATATTTTCAGAGAGCAACATGAGCATTTTCTTGGACCCTTTTGGAGAAATTTTTATTTGGGTCATTTTCAAAATGATTCTGAGGGTTTCACAGATCCCCATTTCAAGTTCCTGATGAAGAGTAAACATGATGCAACACTCTAATGCATGACTAACTAGGATGTGACAACTCACCCCCACTCAAAAGAATCTCGTCCCGAGATTTAGGTTCCTCCGGGAAGAAGGCGGGATACTCAAGTCGAAGACGATCCTCCCTTTCCCAAGTTGCTTCATCCTCAGAATGGTGCGACCATTGAACCTTGAGAAACTTGATATTATGACGTCGCGTGGTACGTTCGGCTTGATCGAGGATGCGAATGGGGTACTCTCGATATGTAAGATCATCTTGGAGATCAAGCGTTTCGTGGTCCACTTCACGGATAGGATCCGAGAAGCAACGCCTGAGTGGAGAAACGTGGAAGACATCGTGAACTCTGGTGAGGTGCGGAGGTAGTTCCAACTGGTAGGCAACTTCTCCTCGTTTGGCGAGAATGCGAAAAGGTCCAATGTAACGAGGAGCCAATTTGCCTTTGATACCGAAACGATGGGTTCCCTTCAGAGGGGTGACCCGAAGATAAGCCTTCTCGTCAACCTCGAAAGTCATAGCCCTATGTTTTCGGTCATATTGACTCTTTTGACGAGATTGGGCTGTTTTCAACTTTTCACGAACGATACGAACTTGATCTTCTGCTTCCTGAATCATGTCCGGGCCAAAGAATTGTCTTTCCCCGGTCTCTGACCAGTTAAGGGGTGTTCGACATCGTCGTCCATAGAGAACTTCAAAAGGGGCTTTACCCAAGCTAGATTGATAGCTGTTGTTGTAGGCGAATTCGGCAAATGGAAGGCACTTCTCCCAGTCCATTCCGAAAGAGATAACAGAGGCTCGAAGCATGTCTTCTAGAATTTGGTTGACGCGTTCCACTTGACCACTCGACTGAGGGTGGAAAGCGGTGCTAAAGAAGAGACGGGTTCCCATAGCATTTTGGAAACTTTCCCAAAATCGAGAGGTGAAAAGACTTCCTCGATCCGAGTTAATTTCCAAAGGAACACCATGGAGAGACACTATTCGGGAGATGTACAAGTCTGCCAGCTGACTAGCGGTTATACTCTCACGAACAGGTAGGAAATGGGCTACTTTGGAAAGACGATCGACCACAACGAAAATAGCATTATTCCCTCTCTTGGTCCTGGGAAAACCGGTAATGAAATCCATACTAATTTTATCCCATTTCCATTCAGGAATAGCTAAGGGTTGAAGGGTGCCAGCAGGCCGTTGATGCTCTGCTTTTACACGACGACAGACGTCGCAATTAGCAATATACTGAGCAATTTCTCTTTTCATCCTAGTCCACCAGAACCGCTGGCGTAGGTCCTGATACATCTTAGTACTACCGGGATGAATGGTGAGAGGAGATTCATGAGCCTCCTTAAGGATCAGCTGCCGTAGATGCTGGTTCTTGGGAACCACTAGACGGTTCTCAAAGTACACAACACCATGATCATTTGTGGAGAAACAACTAGCACCTCCGCTAGCAATGTTCTCTTTGATTTTAGATATTCCCTTATCTCGCTTTTGGGCAGCGATGATTTGATCCGTAAGAGTAGGTTTTGCTACCAAGGTGGAAAGAAAACCTTGAGGTACAATGTGAAGGTTAAGCTTCCGAAATTCCTCATGGAGAAGCGGTTGACTTTGTTGTAACATCAGGTTGTTACAATAAGATTTACGACTTAGCGCATCAGCCATGACGTTGGCTTTCCCTGGGGTATAGGTTATTCCTAAGTCGAAGTCTGTGATCAATTCAACCCAACGTCTCTGCCTGAGATTCAAATCCGGTTGGGTGAAGATGTACTTCAGACTTTGGTGATCAGTGAATATTTCGCAACGATTACCGAGGAGGTAATGTCGCCAGGTCTTAAGTGCATAGACTACGGCTGCAAGTTCTAGATCATGAGTAGGATAATTCTCCTCATGTGGGTGCAATTGCCGTGAAGCGTAAGCAATTACGTGTCGATCTTGCATAAGAATGCAACCTAGTCCTTGTCGCGAGGCGTCGCAGTAGATAACAAAGTCCTTGGAGAAGTCTGGCGGTACCAGCACGGGAGCAGAAGTCAGGCGTCTTTTCAGTTCCTGAAAGCTGTGCTCACATTGTGGAGTCCATTCGAACTTCTTATCTTTCTTGAGGAGTTCGGTTAGAGGTTTAGCAACTTTGGAGAAGTTCTCGACAAAGCGACGACAATAGCTCGCTAAGCCCAGAAAACTCCGAACTTGCTTGCCCGATTCAGGTGGAGTCCAATCAAGGACGGCTTGAACTCGCTCAGGGTTAACAGCAATACCTTTACCAGATATTACATGACCCAGATAGGTCACTTCTGACAACCAGAATTCACATTTAGAGAATTTGGCATAAAGGCGATGCTCTCGAAGTTTCTTCAACACTAGCCTTAGATGTTCGGCATGTTCTTCCTTGTTCTTGGAGTAGATGAGTATATCATCGAGATAAACTACGACGAATTTATCCAAATACTCCATGAAGATTGAGTTCATTAACCGAGAAAAGGTGGCTGGAGCGTTGGTTAAACCGAAGGACATGACGGTGTACTCGTATTGGCCATAACGAGTAACAAAGGCCGTTTTAGGAATGTCCCCGTTTCTGATTTTGATTTGATGGTAGCCCAACCTCAAATCCATCTTGGAGAAGACTGAGGATCCAGCGAGCTGATCATACAGGTCGTTGATCCTGGGAAGCGGATATTTGTTTTTGATTGTGACCAAATTGACAGGTCGGTAATCTACAACCATCCGGTCCGTACCATCCTTCTTCTTGACGAATAGGACGGGGCAAGCCCACGGAGATGAACTAGGGCGGATGAAACCCTTTTTCAAGGACTCATCGAGTTGTTTCTTAAGCTCGGCTAGTTCTAGGGGTGCCATCTTATAGGGTCTTCTAGCGATCGGAACGGTTCCTGGAATGAGATCTATTACGAATTCAACATCCCTGTCAGGTGGAACACCTGGCAGTTCCTCTGGGAAGACATCCGGAAAGTCACGGACTACCGGAACGTCCTCGAGGTCTGGCAAAGGGCTGGCGTTAAGAGAATATAATTGTCGCTTGGCTATTCGGGTCAAGACATTAACTATCTTCCCCGAAGGATGGGTGAGTTGAACAGTCCTAGAGAAGCAATCAATTTTGGCTTGATGAGCTGACATCCACTCCATACCCAAAATGATATTAATATCTGAAGATTTAAGGGCTATCAAAGATGCAAGGAAAACAAGTCTGTCGACTTGGATTTCATTTCCATAACTTACCCTAGAGGTCTGCCATCTAGAACCAGGAGTAGAAATTTCCATAGTGGATGGCATGCCACAGAATGCAACGTTATGCAAACGAGCATAATTTTCGGATATAAAAGAATGAGAGGCTCCTGTATCGAAAAGAACAGATGCCGGGTGGCAATTAACAAGAAGCGTACCGAGAACGACGTTGGGATCCTCTTGAGCTTCTTCGGCAGAGATACAGTTGACATGGCCACGTAAAGCGGTGACCGGCTTGGCGTGGAACACTTTCCCTGTCGGCTTGCCACGGCCAACAGCTTTAGCAGATTGATTGGGGTTGGTCTGGGGACACTCACGCATATAGTGACCAGATTCCCCACACTTGAAACAGGTCACGGAACTGGTACGTGGAGGAGCATTATTGGTTGGACCCCCATAGGGCTTGGCCGGTGCAGACTGTTGAACAGGGCGAGGCGCCTGGAAAGATGGCCTCGGTGTGAACCTGGGTGGCAGGGCGGTGTTGGGTACCCACACGCGGCGCTTTTGAGGACCAGCACCGGATGAGGAACCCATGTCACGGCCATGCTTGCGTGTTGTGTCATAGTCAGTCTGACCAGTTTCAGCACTGATGGCTTTGTTGACAAGTTTCGAAAAAGATGTGCACTCATGCAGACGGAGGTCGCGGCGAAGCTCAGGACTAAGGCCCTTGCGGAACCTTGCTTGCTTCTTGGCATCGGTAGAAACTTCCTCAGTGGCATATCGTGCGAGATTACCAAACTCCCTGCTGTAGACATCCACAGAAAGTCGGCCCTGAGTGAAACTGCAAAATTCCTCACATTTACGGTCCATGAGACCCTCCGGAATGTGATGTTCACGGAAAGCCTCGCTGAATTCAGCCCAAGTAGTGACATGGCCCGCTGGGCGCATAGCTCCATAGTTCTCCCACCATAGACTGGCGGGGCCTTCAAGATGATATGCAGCAAAGGTGACCTTGTCAGCCTCAGCCACTAGCGCGGAACGCAGCTTGTGAGAGATACTGCGAAGCCAGTCATCAGCGTCGAGAGGCTCGACGGAGTGGTGGAACGTGGGTGGATGCAATTTGATAAAATCACTGAGTGACACCACGTTAGCCCTCTGATGGTGTGCTGTATTCTGTTCAATACGCTCCAACAAACGGTTTGTCTCCCGCTTGTTTCTCTCAGCTTCCATCATAACCTCGGCTAGTGAAGGAGGATGAGGCAGATTTTCATTCCTGCCCTCACTGCCTTCGGCCTGCTCTTGAGAAGCAGGGTTAGCGCGCGTGTTGACCATCCTAGGTAACAAGACAATGATTTAGTCAGAACGATAAAATTCCGACATAGGATACAGAATGTAAGGAATAATTCGGAATGTAAGATGATCATCCGTATGACATGGTAAATAGAGAAACTGCTTCTTTTATTCCATCGTCATACACACCATACAAGGTTTAGTACAAGACCAAACAAAGTACTATTACGGTGAGAAAAGGATTACATCTCATCGGAGGCATTCCAAGCTCCTATACATTATTTTTCTACACCTCCGGAAGGAGTACAAACTAGGTCATATCCCACGAGTCACGCGGGACGATAGATGACACAGCTAGTGCGAACTAGTGATACTATCACTAACTCAGACCGATCCGTAGTAGTCCTCGTAGAAGTCACCTCCATAGCCTGGAAGCTCAACATGATCATCCGGAAACAGACGGTCTCGCGGAGCTTGTGGACCATAGGGGCTAGGATGAGGCCTTGGACCAACAAACGGTGGCCTGCGGGGACCGCGAGGTGGGGTGATGCCTCCTACATCACGCCAAACCATCACGTCTGGCAGAGCAGATCTCACAGGATAGAGATCGCGCATATCTGAATATCCAGCTTGCACCGCCGGTGCGAACCGAGTCAAAGCGGCCCAGTGGTCAGCACGGGTATTGAAGAGCTCTAACCTCAAGGCCCGATTTTCACGGTCCTTATCCTCGAGCATCTCAGCAGTGGTGCGAGTCCGTGAATCCTCCTGAGTGGAGTCAGCATAGATAGCCTGGAGATATCCTTGTGCTCCCGGAAGTGATCCTGGCATATACCGAAAATCAGAGTCCCGAAATAAACCAGATCTGACTCGCATAATGGTCATCATAGAGTAGGCGGCGTCCTGCACAGCCATCTCAATAGTAACCCCGAGTCCATAGGAGCAGTGAAGAGGCTCGGTGGATCCAGGATAAGATGGAAATATCCTGACAGTGCAGAGATACTGGCTTTGATTAAAGTCTCGGAATTGCTCTTCGACCGTGTACTCAGGATACCAGCGGTATCCAGCCTCAGTCATTACCCTGACCAACTTGGCAGTATGGCCGGGTACATCTAGGCATCGAGTCAGGCGAACCACTTGATTGAGGTCGCGAGTGGCCATCTGAAAGCACAATCATAATGCAAGGGCATTAGAATTTCTAGCAAAATTTCGGCAGCATAACAGCTGTAAATGCTCAAAAAGGATATTGAGACATTTGACAAAGGACTTCGTACATACTCAACATCATCACATCAAAGTTCTGAAACCATTCTAACAACATAATGTGGTAGTAGAACTGAACTAGGCTTGTATCCATCAAACTTATAAGGTACTACTGATTAGTAACACGTGATCCTGATAGAGAGAACAGATCCTAATTCCTTAACCCCCGGTGGAAGAATGGACTGACTCAGATCAGAAAGTCATAAGGTATAAGGAGTAAAAAAGAGCCTTACGTTCCATCCCACAAACAATTCCCCTACATATAACTAAAGAATTTCTAGACTCAACATCGACAAGTTTGGCTTGGAGAACCTACAGGCAGTCCGGCTCTGATGCCAACGCTGTCAGGACCCCGACTCGATGTCACATCGATCTAGCTGGTAACACCTCATATCACTTTGCGGCCTCACGCACGGTATCCCCACGGGTGTCGTCTTACCTTTTTCCCGGGACCGTTTGCGCCTTTTGGCTCACGTATATGATAGTGTCGCTAGCATCCATATGATAAGGAGCCCGGGCTGACATGGCTAGTCGTAAACCCAAAGTGGCACAGACTTACAGGGACAGGCATCCATGACCCAGCTTCGAACGTGTCGGTCATCAGCAAGTGGGTCCGGGCTGTAGCACTGGGCTAGCAGGACTCCGGTAAACCAGGCTGCAGCGGGCTAACAGGACTCCGGTACTCAAAGCGTGACATTTCCCCGAAGGGACAGACACAGGAACGAAGAAGGACACATGCCGGCCAGCCTAAGTGTTCCAGAGCAGTAGCAGGCTACCATGGCTCAGCGGTAACACTAGGAGACATTTCCCGGTAAGAGAGGCTACTAAAGATAAACAACTAGATAGTCAGATCCCACACATACCAAGCATTTCAATCATACACACAATATGCTCGATATGTGCAAATACAACGAAGCATCACAACATGACTCTATGACACAAGTACTTTATTTAAGGCTCAGGGAGCCATACATAACATTCACAAAGGTACGGGTCTCACGACCCAACATACAAGCCATACAGTCATACAAGCCAGCAGCGGAAGTACATTGTCTGGGTACAGACAACTAGTAAAATAAAAGAGGCTTGGAAAGCCTAGCTATACTATGTGGTCCATCACAAGCTCAGGGTCACCACCTGGGTCTTTAGCCTACTCGTTGATGTAAACGTCTACATAGAACCCATCAGAAGGGGTTGCAGCGTCTTCTGTAAAAATGTAGATTATAGCAACATGAGTACAAAGGTACTCAGCAAGACTTACATCAGACCCTACATACATGCATAGTATCAAGAAGGGTTGGTGGAGTTATTGCAGCAAGCCAGCTTTGACTCTTGGCTAGGCTATCCTACGATACCCCAACTTGAAATGTTTTGCGCACACGAGTCCACTACTCACCACTTCAATACCCTACCGAGGATCCACCTCCGTCTTCCTACGGAAGAGCCATCCTCGGCACTCACACTTATCTTGAGGCTTTTAGAAGTTTCCATTTACTTGTCTATGAACTGTATAGGCAACCAAGTAGTCCTTTACCGCGGACGCGGCTATTCGAATAGATTATGATAACCCTGCAGGGGTGTACTTCTTCATACATGTTTCCACCACTTAGCGTCTGCACACGACATGTGCTCGGCAGACTTCAAGCGAAAGCCGACGTGGGTGTAGACCACGACCTACCTAAACACTTAAGCCTCTAGTCTAGGTTTATCGCCTATTCAGGTTCCATCCGCAGGGAGTCCGGCCGAGGTTTCCCATACGGCCCCGAACGATGTGAACAGGGTTCCCGAGATACCTAATGGGTATTCGGTACACCCGGCCACATACCTACCGCATCACAGCCCACCCCTACGGTCAGCGCTGTCCACGGCCTCCAGTAGCTACAAACACCAAAAACTACTTGCAACTCCTGGACAGAGAGCTAGGGTGAATAAGAAGTCGAGCGGGGTCATATTTCAGGGCCCAATGCATGGTAGTAGCTGTATCTTAAATCACACATACAGATCTCAGTGCTTAAGGTCGGCTTCAATGAAACAACCCACCAAGTACTCCTACATGGCCTCTCATCGATACCTTTACCAAATCGTGTTCACCACACCACTCTCATTACCGACATAATCATTTCACTGTAGCCCATCACCCAGATGAACCAGACCTGACACGACTCTAAGCATAGCAGGCATAGCAAGGTAGGAACAACACATACATATGGCTCAATCAACTCCTACACATGCTAGTGGGTTTCATCTAGTTACTGTGGCAATGACAGGTCATGCAGAGGAAATGGGTTCAACTACCGTAGCACACAGCAGTTTGAAACGCGTTGTCTTAATGCAGTAAAAGAGAGCAGGAGCGAGAACATGGGATTGTATCGATATGATCAAATGGTTGGTTGCTTGCCTGATGGTTCGATGCTCGGATATGATTCTTCGTTAGGGTAATCACGGTACTCCTCGGAGACAGAACCTGTCGCAGAGGACATCGATACACAAGCATCACCAAACAATGTGCAACAATATGATGCATGCATGAAACATGGCAATATGAGTGTGTTGGGCTAATGCAACTAAAACCAGAAGGGTTTGAACAAATTTGAATCAAAGATTCAAATTTCAAACTCAAACATGGCCTCTTTAAGTGCTTTTCCTTATTCTGCTTAAAACATCAATTTAACTTGTTTGATCATGCATGAAAATAGTACAGATGGATAGATTGGATTTTTCTGATCATTTTTCATATATAATTTGTCCAATTTGGAGTTACAGAATAAAAGTTATGAATTTTTGAAGTTTAAATAATATTCTGGAATTTCCTGATTTAATTTAAATCCAGAAAATCAATTACTGCGTCAGCCTGACGTCAGTGTGACGTCAGCAGGTCAACGGAACAGGTCTGGGTCAAACCTGACAGTGGGTCCCGCATGTCAGGGTGATTAATTTAATTAAAAGTTAATTAAAACTAATCCTGTTTAATTAACAGGGCTGGGCCCCACCTGTCATTGACTCAGGGGAGTCAACCAGGGCCCACCCGTGGTCAAAGTCAATGTCGGCTGCCGGCGTTTAGTCGCCGGCGAGCCCGACGCGGCGGCGGAAGTGGTTTTGGTCATTTCGGCCACCAAACGGACCGCGGAGACCACCGGAGTGGAGCTGAGGACAACCCGCAGCTCTTGGCGGAGTCCGTTGGGGTCGGGGTGGCCGGAGTCGACAGCGGCGAGCTCGGCTGCGGCCGCCGGGGTTCGGTCGTGCACGGGAACGGGGTTGGAGCTCGAAGTCGAGCGAAGCGAGGCGCTAGGGATGCTCTACGGGGTCTTGCGAACTCGTTGGACTCGCCGGGGTGACCAAATGGTCACCGGAGCTGCGTCGACGGCGAGCTCGGCGACGGCGGAGGTTCGGCCGTGGTGGGGAGGAGGCTACGGTGGGGGAACGAGGGGGAGAAGAGGGGGAAACGGTGGCGTAGCTCACCGCGGTTGCAGTGGGCGTCGAAGCGGGCTCGGGGACGCGTTGGAGACGACGAATTCGACGGCGACGATGGTCGGAGTCCGAAGAGGGGAACGGCGACGTGGCGACGATGCAGGGCTTCCGGGGAGCTGTGGAGCGGTGGGGAGGAAGAGGGGGTTGTGGCGGAGCTTCTGAGCTAGTCGGGGGAGCGAGGGGTGGCCGGAGATGGCTGCTATGGCGAACGGCGGCGACGGTGGTGTTCGGCCGTGTGAGAGAGAGAGCGAGGGGAGGAGGGAGAGCCGGGGGAGAGTGAGAGAGAGCAGGGGGAGAGGCGTGGCGTCGTCCAGGGCATCGAGCGAGGAGGGGAGGGCAGGCAAGCAGGCGAGCAGGTGGCGTGGCGCGGTGGCGCGCGCGCGCGCGCCGGCCACACTCCCCTCCCTCTGTCGGGACGAAGACGACAGAGGAGGGAGGTGGGCTGGGCCGGCTGCTGGCTGGGCCAGCCAGCTGGCTGGGCCGCACAGTGGAGGAGCCCAGGTAAGCTCCTCCTGTTATAAATTTTCTGTTTTTTTTAATTTCTGACATTTGTTTTGATTTAAATAATATATTAAATCATTTATTTAACTTATGCCAATTTTTGCAGGAGCTATATATATTATTCCAGAGCTCTTTTATAATTGGCATAATATTTGGGCATATATTAATATATATAATTAATATATTTCCAATGCAAATATTTATGCATTAATTCCAAATGCCCAAAATAAATGTCCATGAGCCACTAAAAATATTGGTTTGATTTTTATCTCTGCCCAATATTTTCAGAGAGCAACATGAGCATTTTCTTGGACCCTTTTGGAGAAATTTTTATTTGGGTCATTTTCAAAATGATTCTGAGGGTTTCACAGATCCCCATTTCAAGTTCCTGATGAAGAGTAAACATGATGCAACACTCTAATGCATGACTAACTAGGATGTGACAGATCGACTCTTTGATAGGCAGAAAGTAAGCCACTTTGGTGAGTTTGTCGATGACAACGAATATAGCATCATTGCCACGCTTGGACTTTGGAAACCCAGTCACAAAGTCCATCTCAATGTGGTCAAACTTCCATTCTGGAATGGCAAGAGGTTGGAGGAGACCAGCTGGCCTTTGGTGTTCTGCCTTCACTCTTCTGCAGACATCACATTCATTCACGAATTGAGCGATCTCGCGCTTCATTCGAGTCCACCAATAAGCCTGCTTGAGGTCCTGATACATCTTCGTGCTCCCAGGGTGGATGGATAGGAGAGAATTGTGAGCCTCGTTCATGATCACTTTACGGAGGTCACCTTTGGGTACGACAATACGATCCTCGAAGAAGAGAGTGTCCTTGTCATCAAGGCAGTAGCACTTATACTTGGGTTGACTCTTGGCAATCCCAATCATCAACTTTTTCACCGTAGCATCAAGAAGTTGGGCTTGGTGAATCTGGTCTTCCAAGGTAGGAGAGACTTGAAGGTTGGCGAGGAAACCTTGAGGAACAACTTGCAGATTAAGTTTGCGGAAAGCTTCACAAAGCTCGGGTTGATAAGGCTTAAGAATCAGACTATTGCAATACGCTTTCCTGCTCAATGCGTCAGCAATCACATTGGCCTTGCCTGGAGTATACTCGATACTCGGATTATACTCTTGAATCATTTCGACCCATCGAGTTTGCCTGTGGTTGAGATTAGGCTGAGTGAAGATGTACTTGAGACTCTTGTGATCAGTGGAAATATCCACTTTTCTTCCCAATAAGAGATGTCTCCAAGTCAAAAGAGCATGCACAACTGCCGCCAACTCGAGATTATGAGTGGGGTAGTTCTTCTTATTAGGCTTCAACTGGCGAGAGGTATAAGCAACAACTTTCTTCTCTTGCATCAATACTGCGCCAAGACCTTGGAGAGAGGCATCACAAAAGACCTCGTATGGTTTGGATTCATCAGGCGGAGTCAGAACTGGAGCAGTGATCAATTTCTCTTTCAAAGTGTTGAAAGCAATGTCACACTCCGGAGACCAAACGTACTTGACATGCTTCTGGAGAAGATTAGAGAGAGGCTTCGCGATCTTAGAAAAGTTTTCAACGAATCTTCGGCAATAGCTTGCGAGACCAAGGAAGCTACGGAGTTGCGTCACGTTCTGAGGAGGTTCCCAATTCAAAATTGCAGACACCTTCTCAGGATTCACGGCAATGCCCTTGGCAGAGATGATATGACCAAGATAAAGAACCTCATCGAGCCAAAATTCACACTTGGAGAACTTGGCGTAGAACTGATGTTCCCTCAACTTATCGAGTACCAAACGCAAGTGCTTGGCATGATCTTCCTTGTTCTTCGAGAAAACCAGAATGTCGTCGAGATAGACCAAAACGAAGTCATTGGTGTAGGTATTGAAGATGATGTTCATCATGCGAGAGAACGTCGGAGGAGCGTTGACGAGGCCAAAAGACATGACAGTGTATTCATATGAACCATAGCTTGTCCTGAAAGCCGTCTTGGGAATATCTTGCTCACGGATTCGAATCTGATGATAACCCATACGGAGATCAAGCTTGGAGAATACTTGGGCACCTTTGAGTTGTTCGAACAGCTCATTGATGGTGGGAAGTGGATATTTGTTCTTGATGGTCTTCTTGTTCAATGGACGGTAATCAACACAAAGTCGGTCCGTTCCATCCTTCTTCACAAAAAGAACACCAAAACCCCATGGAGAAGAACTAGGCCGGATGAGACCCATTTTCTCTTGAATATCGAGTTGCTTCTTCAGCTCCTTTAACTCTTCAGGTCTGAGCTTGTAAGGACGTTTGCACACAGGTTCCGTGCCGGGCTCAAGATCAATAACGAATTCAACTGGCCGGTGCGGAGGCATTCCTGGAAGCTCTTCTGGAAAGACGTCTTGATATTCGCAAACGACTAGAATTTGCGAGATAGCATCCAGTTCACCCTTCTCACTGAGAGAAAACAGACAAATGGTATCATCACGAGCGGCAAAGACAATTACATCCTCAGACGAATGAGTCAATTGAATCTGCCTGGCTGCACAATCAAGCTGAGCCTTGTGCTTAGAAAGCCAATCCATTCCGAGAATAAGATCAATATCCGAGTCACCAAGAACCGTAGGAGAAGATAGAAACTTGTAGTCACCCAAAGTGATAGTAACATCCGGAGCAATGGAGTTAGCATGCATGCGCCTACCGGGAGAGACAACTGCTAATGGACTAGGCAAAATTTGCAAAGCCAAACCATGCTTAGATGAAAACGGTCTCGAGATGAAACAATGCGATGCACCCGTGTTAAAAAGAACTTTTTCAGGAATATCGTTAACTAGAAGGTTACCCATGATGACATCTGACGAGTCCTCTGCCTGAGCTGCATTCATCAAATTGACCTTGGCGTGCTTGGGGTTATGCTTGACCATAGTTGTATTTGCCGATCTGACAGGAGGAGGAGGAAGACGCCTCTAATTGAAACACTTCTTGGCATAGTGACCCTTCTGTTGGCACTTGTTGCACGTGCCCTCTGAAAGCGGATGGTGATACGGAGAACTCGATCTTGGAGCTTGAGACGAAGTCTTGTTCTGAAAGCCAGGGTTGGGTGGGTGGGAAGATCCACTGCCACCTTTGCTCTTCTGCTGATACGGTTGACGGAACGGAGGAGGAGGAAGCCAATACTTCTGCTGCTTGGCCACTTGAGTAGAGGAAGAAGGAGTACCATCTCTGACTCGCTTCTTGGAAGCATCACACCTCAGTTGAGCGGCCTCTTGCTTCAATGCCATATTGTAGAACTCATTGTACCTCAAGGGCTCAAAGAGAACAAGAGCTAGCTGAATTTCTTCTCTGAGACCACCCCTGAACTGGTATATCATGCTCTTCTCATCAGGGACGTCCTGCTTAGCAAAGTGGGCGAGCTTCTGAAACAACTTGTTGTAGTCATAGACAGACAAAGAGCCTTGCTTCAGGTTGCGGAATTCCTCACGCTTGCTTTCAACCACGCTCTGGGGAATATGATGAGCTCGGAAATCTCGACGGAATTCATCCCAAGTGATAACACGTCCACCTCTAGAATCCTTGTACTGCTGGAACCATTCTGCAGCTTGATCTTTGAGTTGGAAGGAAGCGAACTTGACAATGTCCTCAGGCCTGACGTTACTGCACTCGAAATGCTTGCACAGATCCACAAGCCAATCGTCAGCATTGGTTGCGTCAACACAATTGCTGAAAGTCTTTGGCCCGTTAGCAAGGAACTAGTTGAGTGTAGCAAAGTGATTCTGATTGTTGCCTTGGTTCCCTTGGTTTCCTTGATTGCGCTCTTGAAGAATTTGCATGATCAACTGTGTGTTTGCATTGGTTGCGGCCATCACTACTTGCCATGCCTCCGGAGGAGGTGGAGGTGGTGGCGGATCCTGATTCTGATTCTGATTGGTGCTCTTAGCGGGAGCCATCCTGAAGAGGTTGACCACCGTTAGCACATTGGCAGATAAAAATGAAGCTGAATCCAACGAAATGAAAATTGCAACATATAGTCTTCACATCCGAACAAAATGAACGAATGCATTCCTCTTGAAATGGTCACATATCCATAAATTGAGAAGCCACTTAGAATTTAGGTAGAGAAATAAATCAACAAGGTACGGATCAAGAATGAATAATCAGTAAGAAATCCCAATCTCAAACCAATATCCGTGGAAGAAGAACTAGAGCTACAAGAATTCCCACCTATGAAACTCCCGAACCTTTTCGGTTATGCAATCAGGTGTTGGGGATACAGGGGAAGCATAATATCTCGCCCAAACTAGCAAATCCTACATCCAGCTGTATCCATCCTTCAACACATAACCGAGAAAAACTTCGGAAACCATCTACCTCAACCTTCGAAAAGCATCCGTTATACAAGTTATGGCGATACTCCCGAACTCCCGCCCTAGTACTGGGTGGCGTCGAGGTTATCTCACCAACGAACTGCATAAAAGAGATTTTCGATGTCGGCGTACTAAACTCAGGTATTTCAGAACTGCAACGATAAAATTATGACGACAACACCTCAGAGCTCAACTCCCCGGGACACTTCCACAAAACCCCTGACAGGAGGCACCAAGAAAATGTTCTCATCATAAAACCATCGGAACGATTCCAAGATACCCGCGTGATCCTAAATTTTTTTTTTGAAATTTGAGAAGAGAAGAGTCAAAACTCTACGTCAGGATGCCTTACCAGAGCAATGAGGAGACTGGGAAGTAAAAATAATTCCTAAACTCTCCGATATATAATTCCTAAATGACTCAAAACATTTTTCTAGACACAACTCGGCTGCTAAAAACGATCAAGCAATGGGGCTCCTAAGGTCGGGGAAGGCTCTGATTACCAACTTGTAACACCCACGATGCGACTATATGTCCCACGTGTGGAGGCACGACTTAGAGGCATAATCGCATTGAAGGCATATGTCGCAAGTTAGTCAATCTTCACAACATCCCATGTAGTATAGATAATAAAATGGGAGATAACATAGTTGGCTTACACTCGCCACATCAATCAAGTACATAAATAACATTACATCAAACAATCACTCATGGCCCGACTACAGCGCCAAAATAAAAGAGAACCCAACATGCGACACGGTCCCGATTACCCCCAACTGGGCACCACTACTGATCATGAGGAAAGGAAACATAGTAACGTTGAGAGTCCTCGTCGAACTCCCACTTGAGCTCAAACACTTCTTCTGGAGTGGAATCATCAGGCCCTGCATCTGGTGTAATAGTAATCTGTGAGCCACAGGGACTCAACAATCTCGCACCCTCGCGATCAAGACTATTTAAGCTTATAGGTAAGGCAAGGTAAATATGAGTGGAACTGCAACAAGCAACTAGCAAATATGGTGGCTATCATGTTCGCAAAGAGAGCGAGAAGAGGAGGCAAAGCGCGAGCAAGAAACTAGAGAGCAACCTGCGCAAACATTACTCCAACACCGTGTCCACTCCCCGGACTCCGTCGAGAAGAGGCCATCACGGCAACACACTCAGTTGATTCATTTTAATTAAGTTAAGGTTCAAGTTATCTAGAACCGGACATTAACAAATTCCCATCTGCCCATAACCGCGGGCACAGCTTTCGAAAGTTCAAATCCCTGCAGGGGAGTCCCAACTTAGCCCATGACAAGCTCTCACGGTCAACGAAGGAATAGACCTCCTCCCAAGATGTTCCGATCAGACTCGGTATCTCGGTTCTTCAAGACGCTTCGATAGGTTAAAACAAGACCAGCAACACCGCCCGAATGTGCCGACAAATCCCGATAGGAGCTGCACATATCTCGTTCTCAGGGCACACTCAGATTGTCTTAGGTACGGGTAGGCCAGCCCAGAGTTGCCCCTGGTGGCCACCGGCAGCTGACAGGTGGACCAACACTCAGAGGAGCACTGGCCCGGGGGGGTTTAAAATAAGATGACCCTCGGGCTCCGGAAACCCAAGGGAAAAAGAGGCTAGGTGGCAAATGGTAAAACGAAGGTTGGGCATTGCTGGAAAAGCTTTAATCAAGGCGAACTATCAAGGGGTTCCCATTATAACCCAACCGCGTAAGGAACACAAAATCCGGGAACATAACACCAATATGACGGAAACTAGGGCGGCAAGAGTGGAACAAAACACTAGGCGAGAGGCCGAGCCTTCCACCCTTTACCAAGTATATAGATGCATTAAGATAACAAGATAATATAATGATATCCCAACAAGTAAAATAATGTTCCAACAAGGAACGGCCTCCATTCTTCACCTGCAACTAGCAACGCTATAAGAGGGGCTGAGCAAAGCGGTAACATAGCCAATAAATGGTTTGCTAGGACAAGGTGGGTTAGAGGTTTGACATGGCAATTTGGGAGGCTCCAAAGCAAGTGGTAGGCATCGTAGCATTGGCATAGCAAAAGAGCGAGCAATCTAGCATAGCAAAGATAGTAGTGATTTCGAGGGTATGATCATCTTGCCTGCACAGTTGTCAGAGTTGACTGGATCCTCGAAAGCAAACTCAACGGGCTCCTCGTTAGCGAACTCGTCTCCCGGCTTTACCAAAACAAGACAAACAAGCAACAAGGACACAATCAACCACGTGCAAGGAACAAATAAAATGATGCAAAGATGGTATGCTATGCGAGATGCGATGCGGGATGCATATGCAAGATTTTACAAGGGAAATCAAGAACCTGGCCTCAACTTGGAAATCCAAGCGTGCCACTGTAAATATGAGATGAAATCGCTTGAAAACGATATAAAGAACGCTGGAATCAGAGTTACGGTTTGGAAATGGCAAGCGATTCAAATATGGCACTGGTCTGCGATTTACAGCAAGTAGCCATCTAAATGCAATGAGATGAACAAGCTAAAGCACCCAAACATGACAACAAAATACATGGCAGGGATGTATTCAATGTGCTTAACAAAAGTCTAGCACTGAGCTACAGCCAATTCATCCATTAACAGGTTCAAACAAGCATGGCAAAAATGCATATGGCAAACAGATCTTAGACTTAGTGAAATTAACACTTGTCTGGAATTTCAGATCAGGTAGCTCTCTTCGGAGCAACAAAACTACATGATACAGGACCTGAACATGGCAAAGTAAAGCATGGCATGGAGCTACTCAAAGAGCTTAAGAAAAGTACCTTAGTGACCTTGAGACAAAAGGGATCAGAAAATACAATTGCAAGCATGTGAACATGACAAAAACATAATCAGTTTCCAGACTTAGTGAAAACTGGCACATGCTTACGAGCTCGATGCACTCACTAAGGTCCAAATCATGACAATTGCAAGCATGTGAAGTAGGCATGTTTACGAGCTCGATGCACTCACTAAGGTCCAAATCATGACAAGCTAAGCATACACCCATCAAGAATACACAAAATTCAAGCTAGACATGGCAAGAACAATAGCATAGCATGCACGGATCAACTACAACATCATCGGTAAAATTGCAAACAAGTTAACAATCTGCCTAGATTCACAAAGTAGCAAAAGTAGAGCTCGATTGACTCAAGCTAGGGTGCTCCATAATTGCAAACAAAGACATGGATGGATAGAGCACTACAAGATTAACAAAACATCCTTACTGATCATCCTCAAAAGAGGCACGGATCTCTAGGAAACAACATGAACATATGGCCATATGAGATAAACGGATCAAGGACTTGGTGGAAATGCTAAGTCCCTGAAATCAGAATTACCAAGTGCACCACTTTGCAAGCTTGTGCTAGTCACCACACACATCACAAAAATACATGGGTTGTACCTCTGGAAAGATGACAAATCCCTTAACAAAACATATGAAGAGCATCAGGGCATATCATGCACACATTAATCATGGCAAAAATGACAAATAGCTAAATGGAGCAGCAGATCTGACAATTATCTCAAGTAGCCCTCTTCTAACAGCATTTCGGGCATCAAGATGAACTCAAATAAAAATGATGCAATGGAATGAAATGATGTACTCTCTGAGATGAACATTTTGATATGCTATATGCCAAAAACGGAGTTACGGATAAGGAGATACGACACGATGAACAGGAGCATATGGATCTGTGGAAACAGGGACTTTGAAAAAAAACACCACCCACGGATCTAGGGTTTGCACGTGCCCTGAGGTTCGTCGCCGAGGCTTCGCCGGAGTTACTGTAGCGGACGAAGAACTCGCCGGAGAGGAGGAGTCCGGCCGGAGTCGTCGTTGTCGGAGGGCGGCGACCGGAGTCGGGGACGGCGTTGGCGAGGCCGGGCGGCGGGAGACGGCAGGCGCGGCGCGGGGCGGCGCCCGCGGGCTGGCGGCACGCAGGGCGCCGGCGACGAGGTCCTCTGGAGCTCGGGGGCTCCTCTCCCTGGAGCTTGGCGCGGAGGGGCGGCGGGGTCGGGCTGGAGCGGCGGAGGGGAACGGGCCCCGCGGGCCTGATGCGGGCCCCGCGGGCCGGCGGCGGCGGTAGGCGGTGAAGTGGGCACGCCGCCACGTGGCTCCGCGGGATTGGCCCGGGCGGATCGGGCGGACAATGTCCGGCCTGGCGGACTATGTCCGGCCCGGCGGACTATGTCCGGCGCGGCGGAGACGAGTTGGATCTAGGGTTTTTAGGGGGGGGGTCCGAGATTTTCGGGGGGAGACCTATTTATAGGCATAGAGGGAGCTAGGAGAGTCCAAATGAGGTGTGGTTTTCGGCCACGCGATCGTGATCGAACACTCTAGACGATGGAGAGGGTTTAGGTGGGTTTTGGGCCAAATTGGAGCGGTGTTGGGCTGCAACACACACGAGGCCTTTTCGGTCCCTCGGTTAACCGTTGGAGTATTAAACGAAGTCCAAATGGTACGAAACTTGACAGGCATTCTACCGGTAGTAAACCAAGGCCGCTTGGCAAGTCTCGGTCCAATACGGAAATGTTTAATCCCCACACACGAAATAAAGGTAGAAATGACCACCGGAGGAGAACGAAGCGCCGGAATGCAAAACGGACAACGGGGAAAATGCTCGAATGCATGAGATGAAAACGTATGCAAATGCAATGCACATGATGACATGATATGAGATGCATGACAACGACAACAACACATGGAGACAAAGACCCGAACCCGAGAAAATAAAATAGCTTAACGCCGGAAACGGCAAGAGTTGGAGTACAAATTGGGAAAGTTACATCCGGGGTGTTACAACAAGCACGATGGTTTTCGGTAGGGAACGTCCCAGCTTTGGGGACACAACTATATCCATTGCCTCTTATTGCTTTCAAATTTTTTTCTCGTGTCAACATAGAACAACTTGAGTGTTGTGTGAACTTTTGTGATTTTTCAGGGTTCATTTGGACATTTTTATGCATTAAGTGAGTTTTTAATGCATTTATGTGCATAATTTAAATTTCAACTACATGCACATGTTCAAGCGCATATAAATTGGTTGAAAAATCAAATATGTGTCCATGGGTGCATGCTTAGGTCTCATGCAAGAAATGTGAATGAATTTCAAACGCCAGGGCATCGTTGATTGTCGGTAAAACATTGAGATGCCTCGTTTTTAAATTATAGTAAATCTGAAACTCTTCTGAAATTCATGAAACTTGGCATGCTATCATGGAGCGCATCAACATGCCATGGTACAAATTTTGTCCAGTTTGGGGCAGGTTTGGGTATATGCTTCTCACAAACCAGAGCTTCTCACAACAAGCATGATGGTTTTTGGTAGGGAACGACCCACCTTTGGGAACGAAAAGATATCCATTGCCTCTTATTGCTTTCAATTTTTTTTCTCGTGTCAAGATAGAACAACAGGAGTGTTGTGTGATTTTTTGTTATTTTTTGGGGTTCGTTTGCACATTTTTATGCATTAAGTGAGTTTTCAATGCATGTATGTGCATAATTCAAATTTGAACCACATGCACATGCTCCAGTGCATATAAATTGGTTGAAAAATCAAATATGTGTCCTTGGGTGCATGCTTAGGTCCCATGCAAGAAATGGGAATGAATTTCAAACACCAGGGCCCCGTTGATTGCCGGCAAAACAATGAGATGCCTTGATTTTAAATTCTAGTAAATCCAAAACTCGTCTGAAATTCATGAAACTTGGCATGCTATCATGGAGCGGCAGCAACATGCCATGGTAAAATTTTTGTCCCATTTGGGGCAGGTTTGGGTATATGATAATCACAAACCGGAGCTTCTCACAACAAGCATGATGGTTTTCGATAGGGAACGTCCCACGTTTGGGGACGAAACGATATCCATTGCCTCTTATTGATTTTATATGTTCTTCTTGTATCAACATAGAACAACAGTAGTGTTGTGTGATTTTTTGTGATTTTTTGGGGTTCGTTTGGACATTTTTATGCACTAAGTGAGTTTTCAATGCATTTATGTGCATAATTCAAATTTGAACTACAAGAAGATGCTCCAGTGCATATGAATTTGTTGAAAAATGAAATATGTGTCCTTGGGTACATGCTTAGGTCCCATGCAAGAAATGGGAATGAATTTCAAATACCAGGGCACCGTTGATTGCCGGCAAAACATTGAGATGCCTGGTTTTTAAATTCTAGGAAATCAAGAACTCGTCTAAAGTTCATGAAACTTGGCATGCTATCATGGAGCGGCATCATCATGCCGTGGTAAAAAATTTGTCCCATTTGGGGCAGGTTTGGGTATATGCTTCTCACAAAACGGAGCTTTTCACAACAAGCATGATGGTTTTCGGTGGGGAAGGTCCCACCTTTGGGGACGAAACGATATCCATTGCCTCTTATTGCTTTTATATTTTTTCTTGTGTCAACATAGAACAACAGGAGTGGTGTGATTTTTTAGGGTTCGTTTGGACATTTTTATTTACTAAGTGAGTTTTCAATGCATTTATGTGCATCATTCAAATTTGAACTACATGAACATGCTCCAGTGCCTATAAATTGGTTGAAAAATCAAATATGTGTCCTTGGGTGCATGCATAGGTCCCATGCAAGAAATGGGAATGAATTTCAAACACCCGAGCACCGTTCTTTGCCAGCAAAACATTGAGATGCCTAGTTTTTAAATTCTAGTAATCCAAAACTCGTATGAAATTCATGAAACTTGGCATGCTATCATGGAGCGGCATCAACATGCCATGGTACAAATTTCATCCAGTTTGGGGCAGGTTTGGGTATATGCTTCTCACAAACCGGAGCTTCTCACAATAAGCATGATGGTTTTCGATAGGGAACGTCCCACCTTTGGGACGAAACGATATCCATTGCCTCTTATTGCTTTTATATATTTTTCTCGTGTCAACATAGAACAACAGGAGTGTTCTGTGAATTTTTCTGATTTTTCAGGGTTCATTTGGACATTTTTATGCATTAAGTGAGTTTTCAATGCATTTATGTGCATAATTCAAATTTGAACAACATGCGCATGCTCCAGTGCATATAAATTGGATATCATTTCAAACACCAAGGCACTATTGATTGCCGCCAAAACATTGAGATGCATGGTTTTTACGTTGTAGGAAATCTAAAACTTGTTTGAAGTTCATGAAACTTGGCACGCCATCATGGAGCGGCATCAACATGCCGTGGTAAAAAATTTGTCCCATTTGGGGCAGGTTTGGGTATATGCTTCTCACAAACCGGAGCTTCTCACAACAAGCATGATGGTTTTCGGTAGGGAACGTCCCACCTTTGGGGACGAAATGATATCCATTGCTTGTTATTGCTTTCAAGTTTTTTTCTCATGTCAACATAGAACAGCAGGAGAAGCAAGCTTAGGTCTAATGCAAGAAATGGGAATGAATTTCAAACACTAGAGCACCATTGATTGCCAGCAAAACATTGAGATGCCTCGTTTTAAAATTCTAGAAAATCCAAAACTTATATGTAATTCATGAAACTTGGCATGCTATCATGGATCGGCATCAACATGCCATGGTACAAATTTTGTCTAGTTTGGGGCATGTTTGGGTATATGCTTCTCACAAACCGGAGGTTCTCACAACAAGCATGATGGTTTTCGGTAGGGAACGTCTAATGCAAGAAATGGGAAAAAAATTCAAACACCAGGGCACCGTTAATTGCCGGCAAAACATTGAGATGCCTGGTTTTTAAATTCTAGTAAATCCAAAACTCGTCTGAAATACATGAAACATGGCATGCTATCATGGAGCGGCATCAAGATGTCATGGTACAGATTTTGTCCCATTTGGGTTTGGGTATATGATTCTCACAAACTAGAGCTTCTCACAAGAAGCATGATGGTTTTCGGTCGGAATGTCCCACCTTTGGGGACGAAATGATATCCATTGCCTCTTATTGCTTTTATATTTTTTTCTCGTCTCAACATAGAACAACACGAGTGTTGTGTGAATTTTTGTGATTTTTCGCGGTTCGTTTGGACATTTTTATGAATTAAGTGAGTTTGCAATGCATTTATGTGCATAATTCAAATTTGAACTACACGCACATGCTCCAGTACATATAAATTGGTTCAAAAATCAAATATGTGTCCTTGGGTGCAAGCTTAGGTCCCATGCAAGAAATGGGAATGAAATTCAAACACCGGGGCACCGTTGATTGCCGCCAAAACATTGAGATGCATGGTTTTTAAATTCTAAGAAATCGAAAACTCGTCTGAAATTCATGAAATTTGCCATGGTATCAAGGTGTAGCTTCAACATGTCGTGGTAAAATTTGTTCCATTTGGGGCAGGTTTGGGTATATGCTTCTCACAATAAGCATGATGGTTTTCGGTAGGGAACGTCCCACCTTTGGGGATGAAATGATATCCATTGCCTCTTATTGCTTTCAAATTTGTTTCTCGTGTCAACATAGAACAACTGGTGTGTTGTGTGAATTTTTGTGATTTTTCGGGGTTCTTTGGACATTTTTATGCACTAAGTGAGTTTTCAATGCATTTATGCGCATAATTCAAATTTGAACTACATGCACATGCTATAGTGCATATAATTTGGTTGAAAAATCAAATCTCTGTCCTTGGGTGCAGGCTTAGGTCTCAGGCAAGAAATGGGAATGAATTTCAAACACCAGGGCACCGTTGATTGCCGGCAAAACATTGAGATGCTTGGTTTTTAAATTCTAGTAAATCACAAATTCGTATGAAATTCATGAAACTTGGCATGCTATCATGGAGCGGCATCAACATGCCGTGGTACAAATTTTGTCCCATTTGGGGCAGGTTTGGGTATATGCTTCTCACAAACAGAAGCTTCTCACAACAAGCATGATAGTTTTCGGTAGGGAACGTCCCAGCGTTGGGGACAAAAGTACGTCCATTGCCTCTTATTGCTTTCAAATTTTTTTGTCGTGTTAACATAGAACAACTCGAGTGTTTTGTGAACTTTTGTGATTTTTCAGGGTTCGTTTGGACATTTTTATGCATTAAGTGAGTTTTCAATGCATTTATGCGCATAATTTAAATTTGAACTACATGCACATGCTCCAGTGCATATAAATTGGTTGTAAAATCAAATATGTGTCCTTGGGTGCATGCTTAGGTCTCATCCAAGAAATCTGAATGAATTTCAAACACCAGGGCATCGTTGATTGCCGGCAAAACATTGAGATGCCTCGTTTTAAATTCTAGTAAATCCAAAACTCTTCTGAAATTCATGAAACTTGGCATGCTATCATGGAGCGGCATCAACATGCGGTGGTACGAATTTTGTCCCATTTGGGGCAGGTTTGGGTATATGGTTCTCTCAAACCGGAGCTTCTCACAACAAGCATGATGGTTTTCGGTAAGGAACGTTCCACCTTTGGGGACGAAACAATATCCATTGCCTCTTATTGCTTTCAATTTTTTTTCTCATGTGAACATAGAACAACAGGAGTGTTGTGTGATTTTTTGTGATTTTTTGTGGTTTGTTTGGACATTTTTATGCATTAAGTGAGTTTTCAATGCATTTATGTGCATAATTCAAATTTGAACTACATGCACATGCTCCAGTGCATATAAGTTGGTTGAAAAATCAAATATGTGTCCTTGGGTGCATGCTTTGGTCCCATGCAAGAAATGGGAATGAATTTCAAACACCAGGGCACCGTTGATTGCCGGCAAAACATTGAGATGCATTGTTTTTAAATACTATTAAATCCAAAACACGTCCGAAATTCATGCTATCATGGAGCGGGATCAACATGCCATGGTAGAAATTTTGTCCAGTTTGGGGCAGGTTTGGGTATATGCTTCTCACAAACTGGAACTTCTCACAATCGATTGCCTCTTATTGCTTTCATTTTTTTTCTCATGTCAACATAGAACAACAGGTGTATTGTGTGATTTTTTGTTATTTTTTGGGGTTTGTATGGACATTTGTATGCACCAAGTGAGTTTTCAATGCATTTATGTGCATAATTCAAATTTGAACTACATGCACATGCTCCAGTGCATATAAGTTGGTTGAAAAATCAAATATGTGTCCTTGGGTGCATGCTTTGGTCCCATGGAAGAAATGGGAATGAATTTCATACACCAGGGCACCGTTGATTGCCGGCAAAACATTGAGATGCATTGTTTTTAAATTCTAGTAAATCCAAAACTCGTCCGAAATTCATGCTATCATGGAGCGGCATCAACATGCCATGGTAGAAATTTTGTCCAGTTTGGGGCAGGTTTGGGTATATGCTGCTCACAAACTGGAGCTTCTCACAACAAGCATGATGGTTTTCGGTAGGGAACGTCCATCCTTTGGGGACGAAACGATATCGATTGCCTCTTATTGCTTTCATTTTTTTCTCATGTCAACATAGAACAACAGGAGTATTGTGTGAGTTTTTGTTATTTTTTGGGGTTTGTTTGGACATTTTTATGCATTAAGTGAGTTTTCAATGCATGTATGTGCATAGTTCAAATTTGAACTACATGCACATGCTCCAGTGCATGTAAATTGGTGGAAAAATGAAATCTGTGTCCTTGGGTGCATGCTTAGGTCCCATGCAAGATATGGGAATGAATTTCAAACACCAGGGCATCGTTGATTTCTGACAAAACATTGAGATGCCTGGTTTTTAAATTCTAGTAAATCCAAAACTCGTCTGAAATTCATGAAACTTGGCATGCTATCATGGAGCAGCATCAACATGCCATGGTAAACTTTTTTTGCCATTTGGGGCAGGGTTGGGTATATGATTCTCACAAACCGGAGCTTCTCACAACAAGCATGATTTTTTTTGGTAGGGAATGTCCCACCTTTCGGGATGAAATGATATCCATTGCCTCTTATTCCTTTTATATTTTTTTATCGTGTCAACATAGAACAAGAGGAGTGTTGTGTGAATTTTTGTGATTTTTCGGGGTTCGTTTGGACATTTTTATGCATTAAGTGAGTTTTCAATGCATTTATGTGCATAATTCAAATTTGAACTACATGCACATGCTCCAGCGCATATAATTGGTTGAAAAATCAAATCTGTATCCTTGGGAGCATGCTTAGATCCCATGCAAGAAATGGGAGTGAATTTTAAACACCAGGGCACCGTTGATTACCGACAAAACATTGAGATACATGATTTTTAAATTCTACAAAATCGAAAACTCGTCTGAAATTCATGAAACTTGGCATGCTATCATGGAGCGGCATCATCATGCCGTGGTAAAAATTTTGTCCCATTTGGGGCAGTTTTGGCTATGTGCTTCTCACAAAACGGAGCTTCTCACAACAAGCATGATGGTTTTCGATAGGGAACGTACCACCTTTGGGGACGAAATGATATCCATTACCTCTTATTGCTTTCAATTTTTTTTTTCGTGTCAACATAGAACAACAGGAGTGTTGTGTGAATTCTTGTGATTTTTCGGGGTTCGTTTGGACATTTTTATGCATTAACTGAGTTTTCAATGCATTTATGTGCATAATTCAAATTTGAACTACATGCAGATGCTCCAGTGCATATAAATTGGTTGAAAAATCAAATATGTGTCCTTGGGTGCATGCTTAGGTCCCTTGCAAGAAATGGGAATGAATTTCAAACACCAGGGCACCGTTGATTGCCAGCAAAACGTTGAGATGCATGGTTTTCAAATTCTAGGAAATCGAAAATTTGTCTGGAAGTCATGAAACTTGGCATGCTATCATGGAGCTGCATCAACATGCCATGGTATAAATTTTGTCCAGTTTGGGGCAGGTTTGGCTATATGCTTCTCACAAACCGGAGTTTCTCACAATAAGCATGATGGTTTTCGGTAGGGAACGTCCCACCTTTGGGGACGAAACGATATCCATTGCCACTTATTGCTTTCAAAAAATTTTCTCGTGTCAACATAGAACAACAGGAGTGTTGTGTGAATTTTTGTGATTTTTTGGGGTTCGTTTGGACATTTTTATGCATTAACTGAGTTTTTAATGCATTTATGTGCGCAATTCAAATTTGAACTACATGCACGCCCTCAAGTGCATATAAATTGGTTGAAAAATCAAATATGTGTCCATGGGTGCATGGGTAGGTCCCATGCAAGAAATAGGAATGAATTTTAAACACCAGGGCGCCGTTGATTGCCGACAAAAAATTGAGATGCCTGGTTTTTAAATTCTAGTAAATCCAAAATTCTATTAACCATTCACATGGCGCCACGTGTGTTGGTTTTAATGGCTGTAGGAGGTGCCGTGCGGACAGCTGCTTGACCTTGACTGAACGGGAGGCTTGCGAGCGCCGTCCGGTGCACAGGATGACCGAGAGGCGTTCAAGCTGTCCGCGAGTGCGCAGGCTCACCGGGAAGCGTGCGAGCTGTACGCTGCATAGGCTCACTGGGAAGCGAGCCATTTGACTTCCATGGCCGCCCGCCTTGCTTGCATCCTCTCCATTAATGGTGCCCAAGCCGCAGTTTAATTCTCTTTTTAAATATAAAACACTCATCGCAAACGTTTAAGTTAGAACACACATATGGAAACGGACAGCTTCCCCAGGATGCCAAGAGAAAATGTGTCGAGCATAATTTCTGCAGCTCTTGATTGCAAATGATCTAGATAGAACACCCGTATGCAAAGTGAGAGCAACGCAGGAATTGTTCATCCCTTCATTGCAAACGGTTGATTTGGATGACCCGTGTGCAACCACGTACAAACAATTTGGTAAGATTTGCATCTGTCATATTGGGTATGTTGTCATTTGTCAAATTGGAAATACTTACATTTGTTGATCTAGTAACGTTGCCATTTGTCAATCCTTGTAACACTGCAATTTGTTAATCATTATCACTATGTAATTTTTGCAAGGTGGCTTAACGCAAATAGTTTTCAAGAGAGTCGTGTGTGATTGTTCATTGATCCAACATGGGTTATTCCTAGAAACTATGTGCGTTGCCTGAGGTCATCGCCCACGGTATTTTTTAACAACCGTTTGTAATAGCAAAACCCAATTAGCAGGCTAATTCGCCACTGGAAGGCTAATTATTCGATTATTTATAATCCATTTATTAATCTAATTGACAGTTCATATTAAGCACACTATATATTTCATTTTCATAATTGAAATATATCAGAGTATAACATCATATAGCTTCAGCACTCAGCTACCCCATTACACAACTACACCAGGAGCAAGTTTCACATGCAACTTCTATAACCTTTCAAAATTAGCATCATAGACGGTACATAGATAGATGCATCTCATCTAGAAAACTGCTGAATCAGAAGGCGAATATTGAGCATTCAATGATGTTGAAGGTCTTTGTAACTTTAGGCCAGTGCCTGTGGATGATTGACCATCCATCCTTCATCCTCTTGAGGAACACTTCAATATTGAACCATGGGTGTTGTATGAATACCTTCCTCGCCTCCTGACCACACAGGTGGTTTGAGAGGTAATCATTAGTGAACTGCTTTGGAAAGGCCTAAAAACAAGGAAGTGCATAAATATCTTCTCTATATTGGAAATGGGGCAAAGGAATAAAAAGGCAAGGTATAATAGTTAGTTCCATCCTATAGTGAACTGATGTCTTCTTCATTGTGCAGACGAAGATCTTTTTGTTTTTTGTCGCTAATTTCTTTATCCTAACAATCTTTCTGAGTTTCTTGAGTTTCTTGACTTGACTGATATTCATGGACAACTCATTTCCCCATATGCAAAAGGGTCGAACAGTGGCTCAAAACCTCTGACAGCAGGACCTACATGTGCAAGACGAAATTGTTAAGAACCTAAATATTAGAATGGCTCCTGCAATTGCACAATAATGTGCTATTAGACAACAGACCATGCATGTGCTGACCTCAATTTTAAACCTAAGTTCTTCCAATTGTTTCCCTGCAACACATATAAGGTAGTTAGTCATCAGGTTAAGTAAGAGTTCGCATGCTATCAGTAAAATATGTTGATGAAAAATAATCACATTGCAGATTCATCAGATTAATTCAAACCACAGGGAAAACACATTTATCCAAACCAAGCATGATTAAGAACTAGGACATATAGCACTTGTATATGTTTCTCATGTATTAAGTGCAGCCAAATTCGATTTATTCCTCACATGCACAACAATACAAAATTCTACCTATGACAATTGGGCATCGCATTGCAGAATTGAACCAAGCAGTTAACTAAACACCACAACAAATTAACCAAACATTAACTGAGCACCACATTGCACAATATAACATACTCCTAATAGAAGATCAGACAGTTAACCAAACAGTTAACTACAACCAATTGTAGCAATTGTATTTGTTTCTCATGTATTTACTACAGTAAAATTCAATTTATTCCTCACATGGTATACAATAACAGAATTCACCCACAATTTTGTAAAGATAAATTCGATTTATTTCTCACATGGAAGACAATACAAAATTGCAACTTGAAGAATTGAACATCACATTTGCAGATTTGAACCAAACAGTGAACTGAAGACGACAACTAATTAACAAAACAGTTACTAAGTGAGCACCACACTGCACGACATATAGAACATATACACTAGAGCAACAGATTGCATGGTAAAATTAGATAGCACAATTCACTAGAATTTGTGAAGGAAAGGCAGGAGCAGCACACGCAACGGGTAAACCGAGCATTCATACCCGTCGTAGCTAGCAAATGGCAAGGAACTTCTTCAAGATCTGGGGGTCGGCACGAATGGCAGCCATCGTGACCTCATCCGCGCGTGCGACCATGATTTGCTTCTCCGCTGCCAAATGCTCCTTGAGGTCCTGGTATACTACGTGCACCATGGCTTATGCCGGCGCTTATTTGGTGGAGGGGTCGGTGATTTGGGCGGAAGGTGTCGCGCTCGCGCTGGTGGTCGGGCCATGTGGGATGTGGAAGGAGGGGGAGGATGGGGTCGAGTGTGGATTACCTGCCCGGATAGGCGAGGCCGAGCAGCATGAAGGAGGGCTACCGGTGAGGAGGTGGCGGCACTGCAAGCAAGGAGTGAAGGTTTCAACATTGAAAGGAAGGTGGAAAGAGGGGAAATGTGGCTTTTGGTAAGGGGGAGGGGCAGGGAGGTAGATATTTCCATGGAAGCCAAAAATTTGGAATCGCTTTAGCCAAAAAACTGGTGCGCAAAGTGTCATCAGATACTGTCCCTTATTCAACCATGGTCCGAAGAAATTTCGTGTTGCATCTCACACGGTTGGTTATAATAAACTATGTGGGATATACTTGATTTTTGGTCTTGATTTGAATTACATAATGGGGTCACAGCGGCCATGGACCGGTGTTTGAATTGCTAGACCTTTTATCTGCAGTGATCATAAAAGAATTGGAAATATTCATGGTTCGTTTGGATATTTTTATGCATTAACTGAGTTTTCAATGCATCATCGACCCGGCCGTGGCGGACAACTACATCAACAGCGTTGAGCAGTTGCTTGCTGGAGACAAGTAAAAGGTGGTCGGCATCGACCTCAAGTACACCGCCGGTCGTCCCGACATAGATCAGAAGGTTGTCGTCGCCCAGTTGTGCATGCGCCATCATGTCCTCATCTACCACTATTGCATGGCCACAGGGCCTTGTGACCGCTTCAACAGGTTTGTCAACAGCACTGACAACAAGTTTGGCACGATGGATACCAAAGACGATGTAAAATCGCTAAGTGTTACGGGCTTGGCCTACAAGAACCTTGTCGAAATCCGTGACCACTACAGGGTCTCGGGCAACACGAAGCAGGACTCCTTGGTCGAACTCGCCTCAGCCATCATCGACCCCTACTATGAAAATATAAAGCAGGATGCCCAGAGAACAAGTCTCGTATCCTGGCAAAAGGCCTGGATGCGGCAACTGGATGAACCTCACCTCAGGTTCAGGGCCAAGAGCGTGTAAACATGCTAGGAGATGCACAGGCGGATCGTTGACATGAGGAAGTGCCTCGTTACCCAAATCGACGAGCCCGGATCGATCCACAAGAAGAGCAAGTGTCACGACAAATAGATGATGATCAGATGATCGTTTATGCTAGTTAATCATGCATGTAATATATATCTTACTTTATTGGTGTGTGTGGAAATGTCGTGTGTGTAGTACCACCTATGTAATTATGCATGTAATAGTTTACTTTGGTGTGTGCAAATGCCATGGTTGTAGTAGCTACCTATGTAAGTGGATGTTTAATTTGGTTATGCAAGCATGTCCTTATAAGTGTGTGTGTGTGTGTGTGTGTGTGTGTTGTTGTTGTTCTGTATGCAATCCCGTCACACAACACACACGTCTTATTAGCAGCAACCGTCTGTGTTCTTATCGGTCTTCAGACACATTTTTAATTACATACCTGTTTGTCGCGTATCACACACCTCTTGTTAAGTTGAGTCATTTCTGTTCTCTTATGTCAACTCAAACAGTTCATCCGAGTGAACCGCATGCCGTATATCGCACACACCTTTGATTTGGCTGACCGTTTCTTTTGTGTTGCCTAATCACAAACAGTTCATCCGAGTGAACCATATGCTGTGTATCGCACACGCCTCCATCTGGCTGCCCGTTTCTTTTGTTCATCCTCATCGCAAACAGTTCATTGAACTGAACCGTATGCCCTTCGTCACACACACAGATAAAATCTGAACCGTGTTTGATGCATCCATCATCGCAAACATTTTACACATTTCTGATGGTTTTCATACAGCACCGTTTGCGATTATGGCATCACACACAGTTTCTTGAAGGGTCTCTGATCGTAGTGTCATGTTAGCAACATCCTACAGTAGTGCACTAGGGTTTTTAGATCATTAGCAAGGCAAGTAACACTTTGATCATACCCACTTATTACCCAGTTTTTATGCATTAGTTCAATCTTCAAACACTGCATGGTTAGGACTTGAATACTTATGGGTAATGGGAAGTAGTGATGAGGTAGTACATATTGCCTTTATTTTCAAACCCTAGGAGTTACTTCTACGTTATGCTTATATTGCTATGCTATGCTAGTAGACGTGGTTTGCTTTGAGTGATCCATGACAGATGTGAGAGTTTTAATTAATGGTTAAACTTAAGGTAGCTACTTTAATACACATCTGGGTGGATTGGTTGAGGCACCCTGGAGCACCCAGTGGTTGTCTGGGCACCTGGAGCAATCCAGTGTTGTCCTAGGATTTCCCGGAGTACCCGTGTGATCATCCTACGGTTTGCCACCCAGGCTCAAAGGGATCATAAGATTATTCATGCTGGAAACTTCCGTGTGCAGCCACAAGCTATTATGGGCTCTGGCATAGTTGAGTATGTTGTGTGACCTCTTTCAGTGGTAGACTAGTAGATGTAGGGGATGTAGGTGGTACTGTCTACCCAGTGTAAAGAGCTAATGCTTCTAAAAGACTGTGTCTCGGTCATCCGTTTCTCAAACACCATGTAGTGCGAGAAATCCAATGGAGGAGATCGAGTTTGTGGGGGAAAGTGCGCAAACCTCCGCAGAGTGCACAAACTTATCATGGTTAGCCGTGTCCCCGGTTATGGGCATCCTGAGTATCTGGTACTTGAGTTATTGATTTGATCTCATCACTCTATTTAATTAATTTGTTGGGTTTATGATTATTAATTTGGTATTGAGTTGGAGGAACCTTCTCAATGTTTTCAACAAACTTTGTTGTTAAATAAAATCTATTCCTTTGTTGTAGGAAAAACTAGCTTTCTGCAAAAAATACCCATAAAGCCTCCACCAGCCATATATGCGTGTAGTTATAGATGTTACTTGTTCATTGTTTTATAATGTTATCTTGCCAGCATATTCCATGTGTTGTCCTACACAGGTTGCAACGTATTATGTTGCAGAGTTTTCAAACAAAGAGTAAGGTGCTGTAATGTTATCTTGCACTCAGCTATGCCGTTGGAGTTGATGGACTCATTTTACCTTCGAAGCATACACTGTTATCGTAGTTGGATGGCCTTCAACCATATTATTGTAATAAGTTCTCTTTTGAGACATTTGTTTTAATAAGTGTGTGATAGAACTCTGTTATAAATCCTTCAAGTACCGTGTGTGTCAGCATTAGCGATCCAGGGATGACACTTATACATAGAGATTTGACCATTTGAGGTCGGATCACTACATCCAGAAGTCTGTATAAAACCAGATGCGTTGATCACACTATCAAAGCGTACATTCCAACTGCGAGATGCTTGCACCAGTCCATAAATGGATCACTAGAGCTTACACACTTTGTTAACACCTTTCGGATTGTCACAACCTTCTGTTTGCATCATATACAACTCCTCCTTAAGCAGTCAATTAAGGAATGCAGTTTTGAGACCATTTGCCAAATCTCATAAAATGTGGCAATTGCTACCATGATTAGGACATACTTTAAGCATAGATACGAGTGAGAAACACTCAACGTATTCAACACGTTGAACTTTTCGAAAACCTTTTGCGACAATTCGAGCTTTGTAGATATTAACACTACTATCAGAGTATGTCTTCCTCTTAAAGATCCAGTTAATCTCAATGGCTCGCCGATCATCGGTCAAGACAATCATATATGGATCACATCTCAGATTTCATGGCCTCAAGCCATTTCACGGAATCTAGGCTCATCATCGCTTCCTCATAGTTCGTAGGTTCGTCATGGTCTAGTAACAGGACTTCCAGAAAGGATTATCGTACCACTCTGGTGCGGACTATACTCTGGTTGACCTACGAGGTTCGGTAGTAACTTGATCTGAAGTTTGATGATCATCATCATTAGCTTCCTCACTAATTGGTGTAGGAATCACTTGAACTGAATCCTGTGATGAACTACTTTCCAATTCGGGAGAAGGTACAACTACCTCATCAATTTCTACTTTCCTCCCACTCACTTCTTTCGAGAGAAACTCCTTCTCTAGAAAGGATCCATTCTTAGCAACATAGATCTTGCCTTCGGAACTGTGATAGAAGGTGTACCCATCAGTTTCTTTTGGGTATCCTATGAAGATGCACTTCTCCGATTTGGGTTCGAGCTTATCAGGCTGAAGCTTTTTCACATAAGCATCGTAACCTCAAACTTTAAGAAACGACAACTTAGGTTTCTTGCCAAACCATAGTTCATATGGTGTCGTCTAAACAGATTGAGATGGTGCCCTATTTTACGTGAATGTAGTTGTCTCTAATGAAAAACCCCAAGACAATAGTGGGAAATTGGTAAGAGACATCATAGATCGCACCATATCTAATAAAGTACGGTTATGACATTCGTACACACCATTACGCTGTGGTGTTCCAGGTGGCGTGAGTTGCGAAACTATTCCACATTGTTTCAAATGAAGACCAAACTCGTAACTCAAATATTAGCCTCCGTGATCAGATCGTAGAAACTTTATTTTCTTGTTGCAAGGATTTTCCACTTCACTCTGAAATTCTTTGAACTTCTGAAATGTTTCAGACTAATGTTTCATTAAGTAGATATACCCATATCTACTCAAATCATTTGTGAAGGTCAGAAAATAATGATACCCTCCATGAGCCTCAACACTCATCGGACCGCATACATCGGTATGTATTATTTCCAATAAGTCACTGGCTTGATCCATTGTTTCAAAGAATGGAGTCTTAGTTATCTTGCCCATCAGGCATGGTTCTCAAGCATCAAATGATTCATAATCAAGTGATTCCAAAAGTCCATCCGCATGGAGTTTCTTCATGGGCTTTACACCAATATGACCTAAACGGCAGTGCCATTAGTATGTTGCACTATCATTATCAACTTTGCATCTTTTCACATCAATATCATGAATATGTTTATCACTACAATCGAGATTCAATAAACCATTCACCTTGGGTGTATGACCGCAGAAGATTTTATTCATGTAAAAAGAATAACAATTATTCTTTGACTTAAATGAATAATCGTATTGCAATAAACATGATCCAATCATATTATGCTCAACGCAAACACCAAATAATATTTATTTTGGGTTCAACACTAATCCCGAAGGTAAAGGGAGTGTGCGATGGTGATCTTATCAACCTTGGAATCATTTCCAACACACATCGTCACCTCGCCCTCAACTAGTCTTTGTTTATTTTGTAACTCCTGTTTTGAGTTACTAATCATAGCAACTGAACTGGTGTCAAATACCTAGGGGCAACTATGAACACTAGTAAAGTACAGATCAATAACATGTATATCATATATACTTTTGTTAACTTTGCCATCCTTCTTATCCGACAAGTATTTGGGGCAGTTCCGCTTCCAGTGACCATTTCCTTTGAAGTAGAAGCACTCAGTTCAGGCTTGGTTCTAGCTTTGGGCTTCTTCCTGGGAGTGGCAACTTGCTTGCCACTCTTCTCGAAGTTCCCTTTCTTTCCCTTGCCCTTTTACTTGAAACTAGTGGTCTTGTCAACCATCAACATTTGATGCTTTTCTCGATTTCTACCTTCGTGAATCGTTTTAGTCATCCCTTGCATATTATAGTTCATCACGAAGTTCCAGTAACTTGGTGATACTGACTAGAGAACTCTGTTAATCACTATCTTATCTAGAAGATTAACTCCAACTTGATTCAAGCGATAGTAGTACTCAGACATTCTGAGCACATGCTCACTAGTTGAGCTATTCTCCTCCATCTTGTAGGAAAAATACTTGTGAGAGTTCTCATAACTCTTGACTCGGGCATGAGTCTGAAATACCAATTTCAACTCTTGGAACATCTCATATGCTCCGTGGTGTTCAAAAACGTTTTTAAGTCCCGGTTCTAATCCGTAAAGCATGGTGCACTAAACTATCAAGTAGCCATCATATCGAGCTTGTCAAACATTCATAACGTCTGCATCTGCTCCTGTAATAGGTCTATCGCCTAGCGGTGCATCAAGGACATAATTCTTCTATGCAGCAACGAGGATAATCCTCAGATCACGGACCCAGTCCGCATCATTGCTACTATCATCTTTCGACTTAGTTTTCTCTAGGAACATATCAAAAACATAGGGTAGCTACAATGCGAGCTATTAATCTACAACATAGATATGGAGAAACTATCAGGACTAAGTTCATGATAAAATAAGTTCAATTAATCATATTACTTAAGAACTCCCACTTAGATAGACATACCTCGAGTCATCTAAATGATCACGTGATCCATATCAACTAAACCATGTCCGATCATCACGTGAGATGGAGTAGTTTTCAATGGTGAACATCTCTACGTTGATCATATCTACTATATGATTCATGTTCGACCTTTCGCTCTCAATGTTTTGAGGCCATATCTGCATATGCTAGGCTTGTCAAGTTTAACCCGAGTATTCCGTTTGTGCAAAACTGGCTTGCACCCATTTTATGTGAACGTAGAGCTTATCACACTCGATCATCATGTGGTGTCTCGGCAGGACGAACTGTAGCAATGGTGCATACTTAGGGAGAACACTTATACCTTGAAATTTAGTGATGGGTCATCTTATAATGCTACTGCCCTACTAAGCAACACAAGATGCATAAAAGATAAACATCACATGCAATCAAAATAAGTGATATGATATGGCTTGACACCTTGATCTCCATCGTAGCATCGTTGTTGTCTCGCCAACTATTGCTTCTACGACTATCGCTACCGCTTAGTGATAAAGTAAAGCAATTACATGGCGATTGCATTTCATACAATAAATCAAGAACCATAAGGCTCATGCCAGTTGCCGATAACTTTTACAAAACATGATCATCTCAGACAACAATTGATATCTCATCACGTCTTGACCATATCACAACACAACATGCCCTGCAAAAATAAGTTAGACGGCCTCTACTTTGTTGTTGCAAGTTTTACGTGGCTACTACGGGCTTCTAGCAAAAACCGTTCTTACCTATGCATCAAAACCACAACGATTTTTTGTCAAGTGTGTTGTTTTAACCTTCAACAAGGACCGGGCATATTCAAACTCGATTCAACTAAAGTTGGAGAAACAGACACCCGCCAGCCACCTGTGTGCAAAGAACGTCGGTAGAACCAGTCTCATGAATGTGGTCATGTAATGTCGGTCCGGGCCACTTTGTCCAACAATACCACCGAATCATAGTAAGACGTTGCTGGTAAGCAGTATGACTATTATCGCCCACAACTCTTTGTGTTCTACTCGTGCATATAACATCTACGCATAGACCTGGCTTGGATGCCACTGTTGGGAAATGTAGTATTTCAAAAAAATTCCTACGATCATGCAAGATCTAACTAGGAGATGCATAGCAATGAGAGGGGAGAGTGTGTCCACATACCCTCGTAGACCGAAAGCGAAAGCGTTTAGTAAAGCGGTTGATGTAGTTGAACGTCTTCACGATCCAACCGATCCAAGTACCAAACATACGGCACCTCCGTGTTCAGCACACATTCAGCTCGATGACGTCCCTCAAGCTCTTGATCCACTTGAGGACAAGGGAGAGTTCCTGTCAGCACGACGGCGTGGTGATGGTGATGATGAAGTTACTGGCGCAGGGCTTCGCCTAAGCACTATGACGATATGATCGAGGTGTGTAACTGTGGAGGAGGGCACCACACATGGCTAAGATAAATCTTGGAGTACCTTTGGGGTGCCCCCTGCCCACGTATATAAAGGAGGGAGGGAGAGAGGTCGGCCCTCCTAGGGGCACGCCAAGTGTAGGGAGTCCTACTAGGACTTCCAAGTTCTAGTAGGATTCCCTTTCCTATTCGGCGTAGGAAAGTAGGAAAGGAGGGAGAGGGAGAACGAAAGGGGGGCCGCACCCCACCCCTTGATCAATTCGGTTTGGGCAGGGGGGAGGCGCGCGCCACCTCGTGGCCTTTCTTCCCTCTCTACACTAACTTCCCCTGGTGAATTCCTGTAACTCTCCAGTACTCAGAAAAATACCTGAATCACTCGAAACCATTCCGAGGTCTGAATATATCCTTCCAATATATCGATCTTCACCTCTCAACCATTTTAGGACTCCTCATCATGTCCGTGATCTCATTCAGCACTCCGAACAAACTTCGGTCATCAAATAACATAGCCCATAATATAAATCGTCATCGAACGTTAAGCGTGCGGACCCTACGGGTTCGAGAACTATGTCGACATGACCGAGACACATCTCTGGTGAATAGCCAATAGGAAGCTGGCTACTCATATTGGCACCTACATATCCTACGAAGATCTTTATCGGTCAAACCGCATAACAACATATGTTATTCCCTTTGTCATTGGTATGTTACTTGCCCAAAATTCAATCGTCGGTATCATTATACCTAGTTCAATATCGTTACCGGCAAGTCTCTTTACTCATTCCGTAATGCATCATCCCACAACTAACTCATTAGTCACATTGTTTGCAAGGCTTATAGTGATAAGCATTACCGGGAGGGCCCAAAGATACCTCTCCGATACATGGAGTGACAAATCCTAATCTCGATCTATGCCAACTCAACAAACACCTTTGGAGACACATGTAGAGCATCTTTATAATCACCCAGTTACGTTGTGACGTGTGATAGCACACACGGTGTTCCTCCGGTATTCGGGAGTTGCATAATCTCATAGTCAGAGGAACATGTATAAGTCATGAAGAAAGCAACAGCAATAAACCAAACGATCATTATGCTAGGCTAACAGATGGGTCTTGTCCATCACATCATTCTCCTAATGATGTGATCCCGTTCATCAAATGGCAACACATGTCTATGGTTAGGAAACTTAACCATCTTTGATTAATGAGCTAGTCAAGTAGAGGCATACTAGGGACATTATGTTTTATCTATGTATTCACGCATGTACTAAGTTTCCGGTTAATAAAATTCTAGCATGAATAATAAACGTTTATCTATACCTAATATTAAAGGACGAAAGCTTTCACAGTTCTCCATAAGTCACACGTTTATATCCGATGATTTTATGTTAATCATAAACACCGACAGTTGAGATTTAAAAATAGATCTACATAACAGTTCGGACCAAAATAGGGACCAATCTATTTCCTACGCTAAAGTTTTCTACATGATGCATTGGTTTGCATGCACGTACGCTAAGCTGGCTTGGGCCATATAGTTGTGCGTTGATGGGCTCTTATGGGACACGAGCCATGCCTGGGCTTTTATTTATACGTTCGTTTTTCTCAAAAAAAAAACAATCTATGAGAAGTTGGTCCCAACACGTCCGTTCGTTGGAGTTAGTATGCAAAATATCATGCCCGAGATCTTCCCTTGTTCTTAAATACCTCTCTCAGATCAAAACAATATCCTCGTAGTTGGCCTGTGTGTAAGGCGATCTGGACGCAATGGTGTTAAATTGGGTCGTCTGGTATGCAGTGGGTGCCGACCACATCATATCACCGTGGTGCGTCCCTGCGATGGACCTCGCAGTCTTCTCCACGAAGGCCGCCTGCACCTCCACCATCGTCGGACAGAGCCCCGGCTGCACCGTGACGCAATCGATGTTGATCCATGCGACGTAGCCTACTTCCACAGCACATGGTCATTGCCTAGCCTGGTGTCCATGAGCCCCGCCACCTGGGCCGCCGTCACGAGTGGCAGCACCTTCGCGCTAGGTACTGGCCATCCAGTCATGGCGTTCTGGCAGCTAGCGAGACAGTGACGGCCTCAAGTAGGAGCACACCGAAGTCTTACACGTCGGACTTCTAATCTTGGACACGATGCCCATGCGGAGGAAAAAAGGTATCCGCGTACCCTGGCGAGCCCATCGTCGGCGCCATGGGAGGGCACGACGGCGACCAAGAAGGTGCCCTCATAGGCCTACCGCAGGCAACAAAGCTACACGCGATCGTCGCTATCGAGGAGCACGTTGGAGGGGTGCTCCAGCGCAATGGCTACATCATGCAGGACGTGTATGCGGTGGTGATAGGTGAGCAGCGGCGTGGTGCAGTGGATCTGGTTGGCCAGGGTGCCTCCACGCATGTACTCCAGCACCAGCACAGCACGATGCACAGCGCTAGCGCACCATGGCGCACATTGTTGTTCCATTTTAATACCATGTCATCCTCACCCCATCCCCTGCACCACGTGGGCACCATCTGCGTTTTTCTCACGTCACCCAGCTGTGCCACTCGTCGGCAACGACTGCAGCCAAAGAAGCTCTGTTTTCTGGCCACCGACTTGCGATATGGGTTAGAGGAGAAGCCTCCTGCTGTAGCATCCTGGTTCGATTCCTCGCGCACGAAAGGAGAGCTTGAGGCGGCGCAGCTCCGGCTTGTGCTATTACCGGCCCTCTCGGCTACCATGCATGGCGGCGGATCGAGGCATTGGCCTCCCATCGGGCGTGATTTTTTTATAGGCTATTGGCTCATGGGGAGATTTATTTCTATGACGGATGCACCCCAAATGGGGTAAACGATGGACGTCTCCCCAACTGTTTATCCCATCCCATGTGGTCTTATGGATGGGCCCCACTATAGGGGTTAGAGGACAAGCCGCCTGCTGTAGCACCCCAAATGAGGGAAGCAAGCCACTAGAGGCATGAGGAGCACGTCATTACAAGGACATACATTTAGTCATTAGATTAGACATTTTTTAGCTATGGTATTACATCTATGTGTTGTGTTCGTTTGCAGGCTATGCCCATACCTAGCTTGCCAGGAGGGTATGCCATCTTGAAAGTATATGAAATTATTAGAAATGATAGCGAATGCAACATTTGATGAAATGACCAAACTACCAATCTTGCCATGTCCCGTCCGACTTCTGCGTACTTTCCTCCCACTCTGCTCTTAGTGCGCCCTCCATCCCGGGGAGGTGCTGCAACCCAGTTTCTCGATCCGAACAATCCTGATTCGATGAGTGAAGCACGGGCATGTGCAAAAATAGGTAGGAATATGAGGGGATGCATAGAGTGAATCTTGGAGGACGGCCATCACATCCATTTAGATCATATTAGTGTTTTCAAGTTTTCATTGTGAAATAATTTCATGTGCGGGCGCAATGAAAGGTGTGACATGAGGTGGCAACTTCATTATCATGGGATTGATCATGTTTGGATGCATTGTGATGAGGTAAACACAACTATCATTGTTGGTCAGGGTTAGGAGGAGGATAGGCACTAAAGGTGTGGTGACGTGTTGAAATATATGACATGGACCTAGTGAAAGTTTTGAGTTATGCTTATTGGGCAAGGATCAAGATAAATATTTTCCCGTTGCAACGCACGGGCATATTTGCTAGTCATGATATAAGGAAATATAAATAACAACATCATTATTGTCTCTAGGGCATATTTCCTTCAAGCGCGACATAGCGACAGCATCGAGACAACTAGCATAGGAAAGATAGCAGTGAGATCCAAGGTGACGATCATCTTACCTGAAATCCTGCTAGGAAGAAGATCAAGTCCATGAAGAAGACGAACAGGCGTCGTCGAACGAATCCTCACAATCACAATGTTACCGGAACTATCAAGAAGCAAGACCAGAGAGAAGCAAACAAAATGGTAAACAACCATCACATAAACTTGACATGATGCGCAACCAAGTATGATGCATGCCCATTTAGTGGGGCATGGCATAGCAAAGTGCACAAACAATACTACAAATTAAGTGGAGCTCAATATGCAACGAGTTGCATGTTGACGAGACACCACATTTGATTATTTAGTTCACTCTCATTTATGTACTCAACAATATTAAATGCTGTTAAACATGGCAAGAGGTGAAGCATAAGCAAACTACGTATCTAGGCAAGTTAAAAGAGGCAGGAAACAACAAACAATAGTTCCGCAAATCCTCATATTAAATTTACGAATTTGGTACCGTTCTACCCTAAATCATATTTTAAAGTTGTTAGACATCAATATAAAGTGCACCAACTTAATCTATGCATTTTTCTACCTCATTTACCTATAAAGAACATTTAATTCAGAGCTACGTTAATTTGTTATAAAATAAATCATTTTAGCGTGTCATTTATGCAAATTTACTCAAACAGCAAGTTTAAACATTTTTAACATGGATGAAAGTTGATATTATGAAACAAGATGAAATTCTAAGCATTTTACATATACAAAACATTTTAAACCGACGCACGGTTTGCGAGATATTAAATGCATGAACTAGATGGACTTTTCTGTAAAAACAGGAAATCTAGGATAATTTGGAAATTCGCTAGATGGAAAAAAAGGTTATGGGCCGAAACTGGATGGGCTGGGGGTTAGCAGAGAGGGGGCTTCCCCATAGCGGGCCACGGCCCAGGCGAAGAAGCAGGCCGGCGGGTAAGCTGGGCCCTGCCGCGTGGCTGGAGAGGAGGTCGAGCCGCTCGAGTGGGTTGATGATGCAATCAATGCATGCGCACCTCCTCTCATCGAGCGAGGATGCAGCAGCGACGACAACAGCAAGCAGGATGCATAGGAGGCGACGAATGGACTTGCCACGTCGAGGCAGGGCAAGGTCTAGCTGCCGGCCAATGGGCAGGAGAGGCGGCTCCAATGAAGGCAAGGGGAGGCGCTGGCGTTCTCCTCTGCTCTATGTAGAGCAAGCAGGGGCCAGCAGCGCTGGGGCTTCAGCGGAACGAGCTTCAGGCTTATGGAAGGAGCAGGGGACGGGCCTGGTCGGAGAGGAGACCGGCGGCGCGACACGAGGGGACGCGTCCATGTTGGAGGCAAGCTCCATTGTAAAGGGAGCGACGACGTGCCTGATCCCCTGCTCGAGATCAAGTGAGGACGAGGGAAGCGGAGGAGGCAGCGGTGTGGACTTTGCGAAGCAGGGGGGTCCTGTAGGAGGTGGTTGAGGGGGAAGACGACGCGCGATCAAGGTTGTTGCAGGCTCCAGTAGGGACTTGGCGGGGCGGCGACTGCTGCAGTTGATTTGGGAGGGATAGGGAGGAGGCTCGCTGGTTGGGTGGAGAGATCGGGAGGGATCCCGAGGAAGAAGGAGGTTGGTCGGGTGGTTCGAATGGATCGGGCAAGATCCCGAGGATGGAGGAGACAGTGGGCGGCGGTGGCGCGGAGGATTTGATGGATGGGACAACTAGGGCTAGGGTTTGTCCAGATATATATATAGTAGGTGGTCAAAGCTGAGACTATTTGGTCCCTCCGATCGTAATCGGACGGCCCGAGATAAATAGGTTAGGTTGACCTAATAAGAAACCAGAGATGTTTTAGGGATGTTTGGGGATGATCCAAATGCAACGGTGATGACTGAGCGGGTCGGGTTCAGGTAAGTTTCCGGAGGGGCACGCGAGGGGATTTGAGAGAGATAGACAAAGACAAACGGCGTGACAAAAGATCAACGAAGACAAAGAGAGAAGCGACAACTATGAACAACTACGAGTTTTATGGAAACATGTGGATGCAATCCGGATGATGCGATGATTAATGCAACAAACAAATAAATCACACAGAGACAATGAAAAACATGGAAGGAGTCTAGAGCGTCGGTCTTGGGTCATCACAATGTGGCTGACGGTACTCCCTCATCGGCCGCCACCAAGGCCACCGCTTGTGCGGTCGCGTCCACATCCAGCTACACCACTATTGTGTTGCGAGCGGCGACTTGAGCGAGGGCGGCGACCTTGAGCTTCATCCCCGAAGACAAGCTCTCCAGCAGAGCCTTCGTGCTCGAGGTCATGGTGGATGTGATGCCAGGTTGCAGGATGATGCAATATGGTGTGGAGTTTAGCTGGCCCTTGCTGCATTAAGTAGCGCATTCCGGTGAGGCCGAGCATTCGGGTGCGGCATTAAGTCACCAGAGATGGTTCCTCGGGCAACGAGCCTCTTAATGACGGCATACAGACAAACGACATGAATGCAGGTAGCTGGCGCCGACTGGGAACACACCGCGGGATGGCGCGAGGGACGAGGGTTTTTGGTGTGCCAGGGTAGTCAGCTGCGGTCGTGACAACGTTGGAGATGCCCTTCGCTCACATGCGATCCCCACATGTCATTGAAAAAGCAAGACGACCTGGCATGGTCTCAGGTCCTGGGGATGCAGTTGGCCACGCTACAACACTCCACGGACGCGTCATGGCGCGCATGCACTTCGGTGCCCCGTGCATCCTTGATGAGCCAGGTGTCGATCTGCTAGTCGTGCCACAGCGCTAACGCCAACCTCGCCACCCTGAAGGCTACCGTGTCCAGCGACGATGAGCGTGTCGCTCACCGCGGTCACCGTGTCCAGAGGCATTGCAGGAGCTGAGCCATGTTGCTGCCCCCACGACCCACATGAACAGTTGCCATTTGTGAGGAGGTCGTGGGCCAGCTCCCTCATTGGACTAGTATGTGCCACGTTGTCCTGACAGGTGTGCCCCACATGTCGGTTTCCCTATTTTGCCGGCCAAGTTCGAGCGTCAGTGCGCGGCGTTGCGCATTAGGCGCAGAACAGGTGGTTTTTGTGCCTTGGTTCAAATGTGGTACGGTACCAAGTTGTTACCCTAGCCCCAAGTGTGATGGTTTTGGGTACGGTACCACCCTTTTCCTTTTCAACTAGTGAAGCGTAATACTTGATTAAGTAGTCGGATGGTATGGTAATGTAGGTGTCTGACTGTTTGAAGGAATAATTGAGGTGTGCCTGGTCCATGCCCGCATTTAGGGGTCCAACTTACCATGTTCCAGCAGTAGTAACTATACTAGTCCCTGCGTACTCCCTCTGTTTTTATTTACTCCGCATTTTAGCTTTCCTCAAAGTCAAACATTATAAACTTTGACAAAGTTTATAGACAGAAATAATAACATATACAATAACAAATCAATACCATTAGATTCATTATTGAATATACTTTCACATCATATAGATTTGCTATTGTAAATGTTCATATATTTTTCTATAAATTTGGTCAAATTTTATCAAGTTTTACTTCAGTCAAACCTAATATGCAGAGTAAATAAAAACGGATGGACTATCTTACTCCGTGACCAAGACGGAAGGGAAAATGAGACAACTTATTGTTCATTTGAGCCATTCAAGTATAATCATGGGGCGTTGCTTATTTCTCATTCCTCTCCAACCCTCTTCTCCATCGATCATGCTGCCCTCCGATCGAGTCCATCCTCTCGCATGCCTCACTAGAACATTCTGCCGAGTATCATTCACATGTGGGCCTAGACATGCTTGTATTTCCAATGTTGTACTTTGTCCGACATGCATACACACAAACGATTCATTTAAAGTTTCACTTTGCCTCCAATACGTGTCGCTTCCCATCTTAGTTTTGACATCCCATTCAGTTCATGCCCTCACACATCTTGACGAGATCGATTGATGTTGAGAGATCAAGTGTGTGTCGTGCAAGGAGGTAAAGGTTCGGTGTGTTTCTATGATAGAAATGACCTGGGGGGTCTGTGGGGATCGAAGGGAGTATATTGTACGTTCAAAAGAGAACCGAATGTACTATACCCACCCTAGTCCTCTTTCAATCGATTTCTGGACCCCGAGATGAAACCGAGAGAGAACGAGTGGATGCATGTGTGATACCTAAGGCGGATTCAAAATTTTGAATCGGTGGTCATAGCATCAGCAAATCATATATAAAGGGTATTCAATGTTTGTTTCGCTTTTGAACGTACAATATACTCCCCCGATCCTTTCTAGTTTACATATAAGTTTTATGTGCAGTCATAGTACTAGTAGTATACTCCCTCTGTTTTTCTATTTACTCCGCATAAAACTAAGGGAGTACTAGTAACACTCGGCCGACCTCTCTCTCTCTCTCTCTCTCTTCTAGTAGTAGTATAAATGATGCGGCCGGGGGAGGGGGAGGGACGTCGGTTTGCTCTCAACTGCGGTCCCACAAGCGAGCGAAAACGCAAGAGGAAACATGTTCCATTCGGTGAGCGATGTGGAGGGTCAAGCGTGCCGGGGTGCAACGCAAACGTGACAAGAGCGGTGTACAGTCAAAACCAATTGACCAGTCATCACCGGAACCACTATTCACACCAGAACCTTCGCTGCTCGGCCTACGCCAGCCACTGCCCAAAACCACACCTCGTCTTCAGCCCATTACGCACCTTTCGATCCCCTAGCCCGCAACAAGCGTCCCCTAGTTCGCCGGAGAGCCATGGTGCACCGCAAGATCACGTACTACAAGATGCTAACGTCGGAGCGCCACGTAGAAATCGCGGTGGCGGTCGGTGCCACAGTCCGACATTCCCAAGCTCGCTTTGCGTCAGGCCAATCCCCGAGTTCTCTAGAGCCAATCTCCAAGGAGGAGGAAGCCGATCCAATGTTCATGGCGGAGGTCATGGCGCAGAAGGCCCCCGATGTGTATGAGACGATGGATGTGAACTTCATGCTGGTGTCCGAGTCCCCCATGGTGCATGCGGACTAGCGGTTCAACCTGGCGATACAAAAGGAGGAACAGGAGGCAGAGGCTCAACTCGACGCGGAGCGCACACATGCCGCTGCCATCGAGGCCCTCCTGCAGGCGGAACCGGATGTCGTGGATGTGGATCGGGCGGTGGAGGCACAACTTGACGCGGAGCACGTGGATGCCGCTGCCATCGAGGCCCTCCTGTAGGCTGAACCAGATGTCCTGGACTTGAACCGGGCGGTCGAGGCTCAACTCGACATGGAGCACGTGGATGCCGCTGCCATTGAGGCCCTCTTGCAGGCAGAACCGGGTGTCCTAGACTTGGACCGGGCGGTGCTCGCGTCCGTGCAGAGCGGCCGCATGCTCCACGTGACTGAGTAGCATGAGGCCCATGACAACGATGGTGTGGAGACACACGTTGGTAGCTACGGCTGGTTCACGCCGGCAGCCAAAGACGATGAGGCCGTCTCGTTCTGTGAGTAGTGATAGTTTTTCTTTATGTTGTTGTTTTTAGCGATCTTTTGTTGTGTAAAAATATATATTTATGCAAATCGCCTGACTTTCGTCATTTGGGTCAGTTGACCATTTCAGGTGGTTGGATGAATATCCTACTTCTCCCAACCCTTCTTCCTCACCTCTTCTTCGTCCCCAACAGACCATCGCACGGGCTGTACGGATCTTCCCCAACATGCGGTTGGATAAACATACTGTATGAACGAAACTTATGTGTCAGCGGTAGGATGGCTGAGTTTCGTTTGATCACATGTGGTAGCACATGTCAGTGGGGGTGTGTTCCCTTGGCTAGGTGTGCAGCGTGCAGGAGCAACTGTGTGAGGGTGCGGTGCGACCGCGACAGCCGTGCACAAGTGTACCTTCTTTTCATTTTGAAAATTTTAGGCAAGAATGGCAAAAATGTGTGGCGAAGTATGGCAATGCAAGGCCTAGACGCAAATAGGATACAAGTATGTACGTAGTACTACTTTTGTTAAAAAGAAAAGGCGGGGTTTTCCTTCGGGGGATTGATCGATACAAATCGTTGTTTGACGTGTCAATTAATGCGTATTTTTTTCTCCAACACCCAAAGAGCTAACCATCTCACTCCTCATCGCCTGGTTAATGCAGAACCATGCAAACCAACCTTCTCAGTTCCGCATGCATGCAAGGGTATATTAATGTGCTTGGTTGCTAATACGAGGCAAACCCCATCAATTTTGCCTCGATTAGTGCTAGTGGCCTTCTGCAAATTGTAATTTTGATATACTGGCCTTGTGTACAAAAATGGAGGTAGTAACTATTTGACTTCCTTCCCCATTGCGGTGACATCGAGGATATCTCAAACGTTGTGGTTTTACAAAGTGCGTTCGATGGAGAAGACCTGTAACACCCCGGATGTAATTTACCTTATATGTTCTCCAACTCTTGCCGTTTCCGGCACTAAGTTATTTTATTTCCTCGGGTTCGGGTTTTTTTGTCTCCGTGTGTTGTTGTCTTTGTCATGCATCTCATATCATGTCATCATGTGCATTGCATTTGCATACGTGTTCGTCTCATGCATCCGAGATTTTTCCCCGTTGTCTGTTTTGCATTCTAGCGCTCCTATCTCCTCCGGTGGTCCTTTCTACCTTCTTTTCATGTGTGGGGGTTAAACATTTCCGGATTGGACCGAGACATGCCAAGCGGCCTTTGTTTACTACCGCTAGACAGCCTGTCAAGTTTCATACCATTTCGACTTCGTTTGATACTCCAATGGTTAACCGAGGGACCGAGAAGGCCTCGTGTGTGTTGCAGCCCAACACCCTTCCATTTTGGCCCAAAACCCACCAAAACTCTCTCCATCATCTAGAGCGTTCGATCACGATCGCGTGGCCAAAAACCGCACCTTATTTGGACTCTCCTAGCTCCCTCTATGCCTATATATAGACCCCCTCCGAAATTCCCGGGTCAAACCATAACCTCCCCATCCCCTCGCGCCGCCGGACGAATTTCCGCCGGCCGGACACGTCCGAACCAGCCGCCGCCGCCATGTGGCGCTCTCCGATTCGCCGCCGCCACTGCGCCCACTTCGCCGCGCCTGCCCGCGCGCCGACCCACCGGGGCCCAGGCGGAGCCCTCCCGGCCCGTACGTCCGCCGCCTCGCACCCAGGCCGCCGCCGCTGTCTCCTCCAACGTCAGTGACGCGCCCACCGCCACCGCGCCGGCCTCCGCCCGCTCCGGCCACCGCCCGCTCCGGCCACCGCGGCCATCGCCGCGCCGCCCGGGGCCACCTCGTTCTCCGCCGCCCCTCGCTGCCCGGCCTCGCGCGCCCACCTCTCCAGCCTCCCTCGTCGTCTGGCGAGCCCCGCAGCTACTCCTTCCTCCCCGACGAACTCCGACGAGTTCCCCGGCCTACCTCGATCCGTGCGCCCTGCCAGATCTGGATCTGAGATATTTCTCTCGGTTGACTTTTGTCCCAAACCCTAATTATTTTGCATTTTTTATCATGCTATAACTCCGCATCTGTAGCTCCGTTTTGGGCGTGTAGCATATCAAAATGTTCGTCTCTGAGAGTACATCATTTCATCTCATTGCATCATTGCTGCTGGAATAGAGCTATTTGAGATAATTGTCAGATCTGCTGCATCAATAGCTATTTGTCATTTTTGCCATGATTATTGTGCGCATGATATGCTCCTGAGTTCTACATGTGTTTTGTTATATGCCATGCCATATTTATAGAGGTGCTGTCCATGTATTTTTGTGATATGTGTGGTGACTAGCACAAGCTTGCAAAGTAGTGCATTCGTTAATGCTGATTTCAGGGACTTAGAATTTCTCTAAGTCCTTGATCTGTTTTTATCAATATGCCAGATGTTCATGTTGTTTCCTAGTGATCCTTGCCTCTTTTGAGGATTATAAGTAAGGATGATTTGTTAATATTGTGGTGCTCTATCCATCCATGTCTTTGTTTGCATTTATGGAGCAACCTAGCTTGAGTCAATCGAGCTCTACTTTTGCTATTTCGTGAATCCTGGCAGATTGTTTACTTGTTAGCGATTTTGCCAAGGATGTTGTTGTTGATCCGTGCATGCTATGTTGTTGTTCTTGCCATTTATAGCTTCTATGATATGTATTCTTGATGGGTGTATGTTTAGTTTGTCATGCCTTGCTCTGTAGTGAGTGCATGGAGCTCGTGAACATGCCTACTCGTTAACAGATTTGCATGTTCCAGTTTTTCACTAAGTCTGTAATCTGATTATGTTTTTGCCATGTTCACATGCTTGCAATTGTATTTTCTGATCCCTTTTGGCTCAAGGTCACTAAGGGACTTTTGTTAAGTGCTTTGAGTAGCTTCATGTCATGCCTTGCTTTGCCATGTTAAGTTCCGGTAGCATATAGTTTTCATGCTCCAAAGTGTGCTACCTGATCTGAAATTCCAGACTTGTGTTAATTTCACTAAGTCTGAAACCTGTTTATCATTTGCACTTTTGCCATGCTTGTTTGAACCTGTTAATGGATGAATTGGCCGTAGCTCAGTGTTCATCTTTTGTCAAGCATCATGAGTGGATCCCTGCCATGTATTTTGTTGCCATGTTTGAGTGATGTAGCATAATTATCTTGATCCAGTTAGATGGCTACTTGCTGTTTATCGCAGACCGGTGTCATATTTGTTTTGCTTGCCATTTCCAAACCGTGCATCCGATTCCGGTGATCTTTATATCGATTTCAACCGAAATCACCTCACCTTTCCAGTGGCACTCTTGGATTTCCAAGTTGAGGCCAGGTTCAATCATTCCTTGTCAAATCTTGCATATGCATCACATATCGCATCCCGCATAGCATACCATGTTTGCATCATGTTGTTTGAGCTTTGCACGTGGTTGATTGTGTTCCTTTTGCTTGTTTGTCTTGTTTGGGTAGAGCCGGGAGACGAGTTCGCTAACGAGGAGCCCGTTGAGTTTGCTTTCGAGGATCCAGTCAACTCTGACAACTTTGCAGGCAAGATGATCATACCCTCGAAATCACTTCTATCTTTGCTTGCTAGATGCTCGCTCTTTTGCTATGCCTATGCTACGATGCCTACCACTTGCTTATCATGCCTCCCAAATTGCCATGTCAAACCTCTAACCCACCATGTCCTAGCAAACCGTTGATTGGCTATGTTACCGCTTTGCTCAGCCCCTCTTATAGCGTTGCTAGTTGCAGGTGAAGATTGGAGATCGTTCCTTGTTGGAACATTGTTTATTGTTGGGATATCATTATATTATCTTGTTATCTTAATGCATCTATATACTTGGTAAAGGGTGGAAGGCTCGGCCTTTTGCCTAGTGTTTTGTTCCACTCTTGCCGCCCTAGTTTCCGTCATATCGGTGTTATGTTCCCGGATTTTGCGTTCCTTACGCGGTTGGGTGATAATGGGAACCCCTTGACAGTTCGCCTTGAATAAAACTCCTCCAGCAATGCCCAACCTTGGTTTTACCATTTCCACCTAGCCTCTTTTTCCCTTGGGTTTCCGGAGCCCGAGGGTCATCTTATTTAACCCCCCCCCCGGGCCAGTGCTCCTCTGAGTGTTGGTCCAAACTAGAGCCCCTTGCAGCGCCACCTCGGGGAAACTCGAGGGTTGGTTTTAGTTGTACGGATTGCTTATCCGAGTGTGCCCTGAGAACGAGATATGTGCAGCTCCTATCGGGATTTGTCGGCACATTCGGGCGGTGTTGCTGGATTTGTTTTACCTTGTCGAAGTTGTCTTGTAGAACCGGGATGCCGAGTCTGATCGGAATGTCTCGGGAGAAGGTTTATCCTTCGTTGACCGTGAGAGCTTGTGATGGGCTAAGTTGGGACTCCCCTGCAGGGATTTGAACTTTCGAAAGCCGTGCCCGCGGTTATGGGCAGATGGGAATTTGTTAATGTCCGGTTGTAGATAACTTGAACCTTAACTTAATTAAAATGAATCAACTGCGTGTGTAACCGTGATGGTCTCTTCTCGGCGGAGTCCGGGAAGTGAACACGGTGTTGGAGTAATGTTTGCCGTAGGTTGTTCTTAGTTCTTCGTTCGTGCTTTGCCTTCTCTTCTCGCTCTCTTTTGCGAACAGGTTAGCCACCATATATGCTAGTCGCTTGCTGCAGCTCCACATATTACCTTGCCTTACCTATAAGCTTAAATAGTCTTGATCGCGAGGGTGCGAGATTGCTGAGTCCCCGTGGCTCACAGATTACTTCCAAACCAGATGCAGGGCCCGATGACTCCGTTCCAGATGATGCGCTTGAGCTCAAGTGGGAGTTCGACGAAGACTCACGCCGTTACTATGTGTCTTTCCCTGATGATCAGTAGTGGTGCCCAGTTGGGGCGATCGGGACCATGTCGCATGTTGGGGTTGATCTTTTATTTTGGTACCGTAGTCGGACCATGAGTGTATTGGATGATTGTAATGCTATTTATGTACTTTGTGTGACGTGGCGAGTGTAAGCCAACTATGTACCTTTCCCCTTATTATCTATTTACATGGGTTGTTGTGAAGATTACCTTACTTGCGACATTGCTTTCAATGCGGTTATGCCTCTAAGTCGTGCTTCGACACGTAGGAGATATAGCCGCATCAAGGGCGTTACAAGTTGGTAATCAGAGCCTTCCCCGACCGTAGGAGCCCCCACTGCTTGATCGAATTAGCTGACGAGTTAAGTCTAGAAAAATGTTTTGAGTCATTTAGGAATTATATATCGGAGAGTTTAGGAATTCTTTTTACTCCCCAGTCCCTTCATCGCTCTGGTAAGGCATCCTGACGTAGAGTTTTGACTCTTCTCTTCTCAAATTTCACTAATTTTTTTAGGATCACGCGGGTATCTTGGAATCGTTCCGATCGATTTGTGACGAGAACATTGTTCTTGGTGCCTCCTGTCATTTAGGGGTTGTGGCAGTGTCCCGGGGAGTTGAGCTCCGAGGTGTTGTCGTCACAATTTTATCGTTGCAGTTCTGGAATACCTGAGTTTAGTTCGCCGACATCGAAAATCTCTTTTATGCAGTTGTTGGTGAGATAACCTCGACGCCACCCAGTACTGGGGCGGGAGTTCGGGAGTATTGCCATAACTTGTATAACGGATGCTTTTCGAAGGTTGAGGTAGACGATTTCCGAAGTTTTCTCGGTTATGTGTTGAAGGATGGATACAGCTGGATGTAGGATTTGCTAGATTTGGGTGAGATATTATGCTTCCCCTGTATCCCCAACACCTGATTGCATAACCGGAAAGGTTCGGGAGTTTCATAGGTGGGAATTCTTGTAGCTCTAGTTCTTCTTCCACGGATATTTGGTTTGAGATTGGGTGATCCTTACCGAGTATTCGTTCTTGTTCCGTACCTTGTTGATTTTATTTCTTCTACCTAAATTCTAAGTGGCTTCTCAATTTATGGATATGTGACCATTTCAATTGGAATGCATTCGTTCATTTTGTTCGGATGTGAAGACTATATGTTGCAATTTCTACCCGTTGGTTCAGCTTCAATATTTGTCTATCAATGTGCTAATGGATGTCAACCTCTTCAGGATGGCTCCTCCAACGCGCACGACTCCGAATCCTGATCCGCCACCACCACCTCCACCTCCGGAGGCATGGCAAGCTGTGATGGCCGCTACCAATGCAAACACGCAGCTGATCATGCAAATTCTTCAAGAGCGCAACCAAGCGAACCAAGGCAACCAAGGCAACAATCAGAATCACTTTGCTACACTCAACCAGTTCCTTGCTAACCAGCCAAAGACCTTCAGCAATTGCGTTGAGGCAACTGACGCTGATGATTGGCTCGTGGACTTGTGCAAGCATTTCGAGTGCAGTAACGTCAGGCCTGAGGACTTTGTCAAGTTCGCTTCCTTCCAACTCAAAGACCAAGCTGCAGAATGGTTTCAGCAGTACAAAGATTCCAGAGGAGGCCGTGTGATTACCTGGGATGAATTCCGTCAAGACTTCAAAGCTCATCATATTCCTCAGAGCGTGGTTGAAAGCAAGCGTGAGGAATTCCGCAACCTGAAGCAAGGCTCTATGTCTGTCTATGACTACAACAAGATGTTTCAGAAGCTCGCCCGCTTTGCTAAGGAGGACGTCCCTGACGAGAAGAGCATGACATACCAGTTCAGGGGTGGTCTCAGAGAAGAAATCCAGCTAGCTCTCGTTCTCTTTGAGCCCAGGAGGTACAATGAGTTTTACAACATGGCATTGAAGCAAGAGGCTGCTCAACTGAAGTGTGATGCTTCCAAGAAGCGAGTCAGAGATGCTACTCCTTTTTCCTCAATTCGAGTGGCTAAGAAGCGGAAGTATTGGCTTCCTCCTCCTCCGTTCCGTCAGCCTTATCAACAGAAGAGCAAAGGTGGCAGTGGATCTTCCCACCCACCCAACCCTGGCTTTCAGAACAAGACTTCGTCTCAAGCTCCAAGATTGAGTGCTCTGTATCACCGTCCGCTTTCAGAGGTCACGTGCAACAAGTGCCAATAGAAGGGTCACTATGCCAACAATTGCTTCAATCAGAGGCGTCTCCCTCCTCCTCCTCCTGTGAGATCGGCAAGTGCAGTTGTGGTCAAGCATAACCCCAAGTACGCCAAGGTCAACATGGTGAATGCAGCTCAGGCAGACGACTCATCAGATGTCATCATGGGTGACCTTCCTGTTAACGATATTCCTGCAAGAGTTCTTTTTGACACTGGTGCATCGCATTGTTTCATCTCGAGACCTTTTGCATCTAAGCATGATTTTGTTACTCAAGTGTTGCCGAAACCGTTGGCTATTGTCTCTCCGTCCCGTCAAATGACATCTCGAGTATGTGTACCGGATGTTTCAATCACTTTGGGTGACTATAAGTTCTTGTCCTCTCCAAATGTTCTTGGTGACTCGGATATTGATCTCATTCTCGGAATGGACTGGCTTTCTAAGCACAAGGCTCAGCTTGACTGTGTAGCCAGGCAGATTCAATTGACTCATTCGTCTGAGGATGTAATTGTCTTTGCCGCTCATGATGATACCATCCGTCTGTTTTTCCTTAATGAGAAGTGTGAACTGGATGCCATCTCTCAAATTCCAGTCGTTTGCGAATATCAAGACGTCCTTACTCGACGAAGAGCATTCAAGCTTCGAGGAAAGCCTCTGCACCGGCCAGTTGAATTCGTCATCGACCTTGATCCTAGCACGGAACCGGTTTGCAAACGTCCTTACAAGCTCGGACCTGAAGAGTTGAAGGAGCTGAAGAAGCAACTCGATATTCAAGAGCGCATGGGTCTCATCCGACCTAGTTCTTCTCCGTGGGGTTGTGGAGTTCTTTTTGTGAAGAAGAAGGATGGAACGGACCGACTTTGTGTTGACTACCGTCCATTGAACAAGAAGACTATCAAGAACAAGTACCCACTTCCCAACATCAATGAGCTATTCGAACAACTCAAAGGTGCCCAAGTATTCTCCAAGCTTGATCTCCGTATGGGTTATCACCAGATTCGAATCCGTGAGCAAGATATTCCCAAGACGGCTTTCAGAACAAGCTATGGTTCATATGAATACACTGCCATGACTTTTGGCCTCGTCAACGCTCCTCCGACGTTCTCTCGCATGATGAACTTCATCTTCAATGCCTACAGAAATGACTTTGTCTTGGTCTATCTCGATGACATTCTGGTCTTTTCGAAGAACAAGGAAGATCATGCCAAGCACTTGCGTTTGGTGCTCGATAAGCTCAGGGAACATCAGTTCTATGCCAAGTTCTCAAAGTGCGAGTTTTGGCTCGATGAGGTTCTCTATCTTGGGCATATCATCTTTGCCAAGGGCATAGCGGTGAATCCTGAGAAGGTGTCTACAATTGTGAATTGGGAACCACCTCAGAACGTGAAGCAACTCCGCAGCTTCCTTGGTCTCGCAAGCTACTGTCGAAGGTTCGTTGAGAACTTTTCAAAGATCGCGAAGCCTCTTTCAAACCTTCTCCAGAAGCATGTCAAGTACGTTTGGTCTCCGGAATGTGACATCGCTTTCAACACTTTGAAAGAGAAATTGGTCATTGCTCTAGTTATGACTCCTCCTGATGAATCCAAACCGTTCGAGGTCTTCTGCGATGCCTCTCTTCAAGGTCTTGGTGCAGTGTTGATGCAAGAGAAGAAAGTTGTGGCTTATACCTCTCGCCAGTTGAAGCCCAACGAGAAGAACTACCCCACTCATGACCTCGAGTTGGCGGCAGTTGTGCATGCTCTTTTGACTTGGAGACATCTCTTATTGGGAAGAAAAGTGGACATCTTCACTGACCACAAGAGTCTCAAGTACATCTTCACTCAGCCTAATCTCAACCTCAGGCAGACTCGTTGGGTCGAAATGATTCAAGAGTATAATCCGAGTATCGAGTATACTCCAGGCAAGGCCAATGTGATTGCTGACGCTTTGAGCAGGAAGGCTTACTGCAACAGTCTGATTCTCAAGCCTTACCAACCCGAGCTTTGTGAAGCTTTCCGCAAACTCAATCTGCAAGTTGTTCCTCAAGGTTTCCTCGCCAACCTTCAAGTCTCTCCTACTTTGGAAGATCAGATTCGCGAGGCTCAACTTCTTGATGCTATGGTGAAGAAGGTGAAGATTGGGATTGCCAAGAGTCAACCCAAGTACAAGTGCTATCGCCTTGATGACAAGGATACTCTCTTCTTCGAGGATCGTATTGTTGTGCCCAAAGGTGACCTTCGTAAAGTTATCATGAACGAGGCTCACAATTCACTCCTCTCCATCCACCCTGGGAGTACGAAGATGTATCAGGACCTCAAGCAGGCTTATTGGTGGACTCGAATGAAGCGCGAGATTGCTCAGTTCGTGAATGAATGTGATGTCTGCAGAAGAGTGAAGGCAGAACACCAAAGGCCAGCTGGTCTCCTCCAACCTCTTGCCATTCCAGAATGGAAGTTTGACCACATTGAGATGGACTTCGTGACTGGGTTTCCAAAGTCCAAGTGTGGCAATGATGCTATATTCGTTGTCATCGACAAACTCACTAAAGTGGCTCACTTTCTGCCTATCAAAGAGTCTATCACTGCAGCTCAATTGGCGGAGCTTTATACCTCTCGATTGTCTCTCTGCACGGCATTCCACAGGTGATCTCTTCAGACCGTGGCAGCATCTTTACCTCCAAGTTTTGGGATTCTTTTCAGAAGGCCATGGGCACCAACATCCGCTTCAGCACAGCTTTCCATCCTCAAACTAGCGGTCAAGTCGAGCGTGTCAATCAGATTCTTGAAGATATGCTCAGGGCTTGCGTTATCTCCTTCGGTATGAAGTGGGAGGATTGTCTTCCATATGCCGAATTCTCCTACAACAACAGTTTTCAAGCAAGTTCGGGCAAGGCCCCATTCAAAATTCTGTATGGCAGGAAGTGCCGTACTCCTCTTAATTGGACAGAAACCGGTGAACGTCAACTTCTGGGAAATGACTTGATAACAGAGGCAGAGGAAATGTGCAAGGTCATTCGTGATAACCTCAAAGCAGCGCAATCGCGCCAGAAGAGCTACTATGATAGTAAGCACCGTGATTTGGCATTCGAGATCAGAGATCATGTTTACCTCCGCGTCTCTCCAATGAAAGGTACTCGTCGGTTCGGTATCAAAGGGAAGCTTGCCCCTAGATATGTGGGTCCTTTCAAGATCGTCAGCAAGAGAGGCGATCTCGCCTATCAACTCGAGCTTCCTTCAAACTTTGCAAATGTGCACGACATGTTCCATGTCTCTCAGCTCCGCAAGTGCTTCAAGACTCCTGACCGCACCGTCAACTTCGAAGACATTGATCTCCAAGAAGATCTCTCTTATCGTGAGCACCCCGTTGCTATTCTTGAAGAGACTGAACGCAAGACACGCAATAAGTCAATCAAATTCCTCAAAGTAAAGTGGTCAGACCATTCCAACCATGAAGCCACCTGGGAACGCGAGGATCACCTCCGTTCTGAGTACCCGGTGTTTTTCTAGTCCTAGATCTCCGGACGAGTTCCTTTCGTAGTGGTGGAGTGTTGTAACACCCCGGATGTAACTTACCTTATATGTTCTCCAACTCTTGCCGTTTCCGGTGCTAAGTTATTTTAATTCCTCGAGTTCGGGTTTTTGATCTCCGTGTGTTGTTGTCTTTGTCATGCATCTCATATCATGTCATCATGTGCATTGCATTTGCATACGTGTTCGTCTCATGCATCCGAGCTTTTTCCCCGTTGTCCGTTTTGCATTCCAGCGCTCCTATCTCCTCCGGTGGTCCTTTCTACCTTCTTTTCGTGTGTGGGGGTTAAACATTTCCAGATTGGACCAAGACTTGGCAAGCGGCCTTGGTTTATTACCGGTAGACCGCCTGTCAAGTTTCGTACCATTTGGAATTCGTTTGATACTCCAACGGTTAACCGAGGGACCGAGAAGGCCTCGTGTGTGTTGCAGTGCAACACCCTTCCATTTTGGCCCAAAACCAACCAAAACTCTCTCCATAATCTAGAGCGTTCGATCACGATCGCGTGGCCGAAAACCGCACCTCATTTGACCTCTCCTAGCTCCCTCTATGCCTATATATAGACCCCCCTCCGAAATTCCCAGGTCAAACCCTAACCTCCCCATCCCCTAGCGCCGCCGGACAAATTTCCGCCAGCCGGACACGTCCGAACCAGCCACCACCGCCACGTGGGGCTCTTCGATTCACCGCCGCCACCGCGCCCACTTCGCCGCGCCGGCCCGCTGGGGCACAGGCGGGGCCCTCCCGGCGCGAACCGTCCGCCGCCTCGCACCCAGGTCGCGCCACTGTCTCCTCCAACGTCGGTGACGCGCCCGTCGCCACCGCGCCGGTCTCTGCCCGCTCCGGCCACCGCGGCCATCGCCGGCGCCGCCCGCGGCCACCTCGTTCTCCGCCGCCCCTCGCTGCTCGGCCTCGCGCACCCACCTTTCCGGCCTCCCTCGTCGTCCGGCGAGCCCCGCGGCTAATCCGTCCTCCCCGACAAACTCCGGTGAGTTCCCCGGCCAACCTCGATCCACGCGCCCGGCCAGATCTGGATCTGAGATATCTCTCTCGGTTGACTTTTGTCCCAAACCCTAATTATTTTGCGTTTTTATCATGCTATAACTCCGCATCCGTAGCTCCGTTTTGGGAGTGTAGCATGTCAAAATGTCCGTCTCTGAGAGTACATCATTTCATCTCATTGCATCATTGCTGTTGGAAGAGAGATATTTGATATAATTGTCAGATCTGCTGCATTAATAGCTATTTGTCATTTTTGCCATGATTATTGTGTGCATGATATGCTCCTGAGTTCTACATGTGTTTCGTTATATGCCATGCCATCTTTATAGAGGTGATGTCCATGTATTTTTGTGATATGTGTGGTGACTAGCACAAGCTTGCAAAGTAGTGCATTCGTTAATGCTGATTTCAGGGACTTAGAATTTCTCTAAGTCCTTGATATGTTTTTATCAATATGCCATATGTTCATGTTGTTTCCTAGTGATCCATGCCTCTTTTGAGGATTATCAGTAAGGATGATTTGTTAACATTGTGGTGCTCTATCCATACATGTCTTTGTTTGCATTTATGGAGCAACCTAGCTTGAGTCAATCGAGCTCTACTTTTGCTATTTCGTGAATCCTGGCAAATTGTTTACTTGTTAGCGATTTTGCTGAGGATGTTGTTGTTGATCCGTGCATGCTATGTTGTTGTTCTTGCCATTTATAGCTTCTATGATATGTATTCTTGATGGGTGTATGTTTAGTTTGTCATGCCTTGCTCTGTAGTGAGTGCATGGAGCTCGTGAACATGCCTACTCATTAACAGATTTGCATGTTCCAGTTTTTCACTAAGTGTGTAACCTGATTATGTTTTTGCCATGTTCGCATGCTTGCAATTGTATTTTCTGATCCCTTTTGGCTCAAGGTCACTAAGGGACTTTTGTTAAGTGCTTTCAGTAGCGTCATGTCATTCCTTACTTTGCCATGTTAAGTTCCTGTAGCATGTAGTTTTCATGCTCCAAAGAGTGCTTCCTGATCTGAAATTCCAGACTAGTGTTAATTTCACCAAGTCTGAAACCTGTTTATCATTTGCACTTTTGCCATGCTTGTTTGAACCTGTTAATGGATGAATTGGCCATAGCTCAGTGTTAATCTTTTGTCAAGAATTATGAGTGTATCCCAGCCATGTATTTTTTTGCCATGTTTGAGTTATATAGCATATTTATCTTGATCCATTTAGTTGGCTACTAGCTGTTTATCGCAGACCGGTGCCTTATTTGTTTTGCTTGCCATTTCCAAACCGTGCATCCGATTCCGGTGTTCTTTATATCTATTTCAACCAAAATCACCTCACCATTCCAGTGGCACACTTGGATTTCCAAGTTGAGGCCAGGTCCAATCATTCCTTGTCAAATCTTTTATATGCATCACATATCACATCCCGCATAGCATACCATGTTTGCATCATGTTGTTTGAGATTTGCACATGGTTGATTGTACTCCTTTTGCTTGTTTGTCTTGTTTGGGTAGAGCCGGGAGACGAGTTCGCTAAGAAAGAGCCTGTTGAGTTTGCTTTCACGGATCCAGTCAACTCTGACAACTTTGCAGGCAAGATGATCGTACCCTCGAAATCACTTCTATCTTTGCTTGCTAGATGCTCTCTCTTTTGCTATGCCTATGCTACGATACCTACCACTTGCTTATCGTGCCTCCCAAATTTCCATGTCAAACCTCTAACCCACCATGTCCTAGCAAACCGTTGATTGGCTATGTTACCGCTTTGCTCAGCCCCTCTTATAGCGTTGCTAGTTGCAGGTGAAGATTGTAGATCGTTCCTTGTTGGAACATTGTTTATTGTTGGGATATCATTATATTATCTTGTTATCTTCATGCATCTATATACTTGGTAAAGGGTGGAAGGCTCGGCCTTTTGCCTAGTGTTTTGTTCCACTCTTGCCGCCCTAGTTTCCGTCATATCGGTGTTATGTTCCCGGATTTTGCGTTCCTTACGCGGTTGGGTGATAATGGGAACCCCTTGACAGTTCGCCTTGAATAAAACTCTTCCAACAATGCCCAACCTTGGTTTTACCATTTGCCCCCTAGCCTCTTTTTCCCTTGGGTTTCCGGAGCCCGAGGGTCATCTTATTTAAATCCCCCGGGCCAGTGCTCCTCTGAGTGTTGGTCCAAACTAGAGCCCCTTGCAGCGCCACCTCGGGGAAACTCGAGGGCTGGTTTTAGTTGTATGGATTGCTTATCCGAGTGTGCCCTGAGAACGAGATATGTGCAGCTCCTATCGGGATTTGTTGGCACATTCGGGCTGTGTTGTTGGATTTGTTTTACCATTGTCGAAGTTGTCTTGTAGAACCGGGATGCCGAGTATGATCGGAATGTCTCGGGAGAAGGTTTATCCTTCGTTGACCGTGAGAGCTTGTGATGGGCTAAGTTGAGACTCCCTTGCAGGGATTTGAACTTTCGAAAGCCGTGCCCGCGGTTATGGGCAGATGGGAATTTGTTAATGTCCGGTTGTAGATAACTTGAACCTTAACTTAATTAAAATGAATCTACTGCGTGTGTAACCATGATGGTCTCTTCTCGGCGGAGTACGGGAAGTGAACACGGTGTTGGAGTAATGTTTTCCGTAGGTTGTTCTTTAGTTCTTCATTCGCGCTTCACCTTCTCTTCTCGCTCTCTTTTGCGAACAGGTTAGCCATCATATATGCTAGTGGCTTGCTGCTGCTCCACATATTACCTTGCCTTACCTATAAGCTTAAATAGTCTTGATCGCCAGGGTGCGAGATTGCTGAGTCCCCGTGGCTCATAGTTTACTTCCAAACCAGATGCAGGACCCGATGACTCCATTCCACATGATGATCTTGAGCTCAAGTGGGAGTTCGACGAAGACTAACGCCGTTACTATGTGTCTTTCCCTGATGACCAGTAGTATTGCCCAGTTGGGGCGATCGGGACCATGTCGCATGTTGGGGTTCATCTTTTATTTTGGTACCATAGTCGTACCATGAGTGTATTGGATGATTGTCATGCTATTTATGTACTTTGTGTGACGTGGCGAGTGTAAGCCAACTATGTACCTTTCACGTTATTATCTTTTTACATGGGTTGTTGTGAAGATTACCTTACTTGCGACATTGCTTTCAATGCGGTTATGCCTCTAAGTTGTGCTTCGACACGTAGGAGATATAGCCGCATCGAGAGCGTTACAACACCATTGAGGGAGGGCACGGTAAGTCATTCGCAAGTGCCTCCTACAAGCCGAGAAAACCACCTTATTTTCATCCAGGAAGTTCGTTGAACCAAAGGATGCGTAAATGTACTAGTACTACACAATAGCGTTGTCTGTCTAGCTTAGTGCGTTAAGGTGTTTTCTCAAAGAAGATGATGGAGAAGCAGAGTTAGCGAAGAGCAAAATGATGGTTGCTTCATTCATGCTTTGTGATTTGATGCCTCACTACTTTGTGATTTGTGATAGAAGGGATAGGGGAGTAGACTCTGTGCTCTATACTGTACATGCGTCCAAGCATGGGAGAAAGAGGAGAGAGGTTGTATTTTTCTATTCCTTCAATCAATCAATTAGGGAGCTTCGGTTCCATCTTTTTGGCTTTAGCAACACCGTCCACAATGGTTCCCATCGATGCCAAAAGCAATTTTCATATTTGGCTACACATTGTGGATGCCCTTAACCGTACCACTTGGTTTTGCTCATGTGTGCTATCTATACAAATCTCGATTATATTGATATAAAAATTATAGTATCAGGATTAGTAAAAAGGAGGTGATTTTTCCACGTACATGGCAGCGGCGGTGGGGGGGGGGGTTCTTATTTTTAGAGGACGTTGGGCAGGCGGTTTGCTAACATGCGGTCCCATGTGTCAGTGCTTTACCAAGACGGTCCGCGTCCCACATGAGGCAGAACAATGGTAGACGCAACACGTGATTAACTTGAAGAATATGAGGGAGAAGCAGATTCAGCAACGAGTTAAATGATTGTTGCTTCATCCCTCCAACTTCTTGTTTTAGCATTATTACTACTTCGTCCCTCCAACTTAATTGCGGGAAAGGTGCAGCTTTGTGATGTGATGCCTCATTGCTAATTACTATGGCAGCGCCATGACTGGGGTGCTTCACCCGTGCTGCTCTGCACTGTTATTTCGGTATGGCATAGGGACCTAGTTTCTTGATGTCCCACATGTCAGCGTAAGGGACTAGAACATTTATGAAAGCGAGCGCTCCACTCTTACGACATAGGAGTACATGACACGGCGGCCAAATGAAGTATTACTTGTACTGTAGTACTACTATAGTTTTGATGTTTCGCACGATCCATCGATACAAACCAGATTAAACAGGCAAGGGAGGGATTGTTTCCATGCGGTAGATGATACTAGCCATACATTTCCAAGGAAATTTTAATGTATGCAAGCAGAATAATTAAGTAACAATATGAGATCTAGTAAAACTAAAAACACATATGATTTATTGTGTTAGAGTGTAGTAGTAGTGTTGTATTGCATAGTTTTTAGATGTAACATGCGAGAACATGTAGAGATGTACTTTTGGACAGCCTACAGAGAGAAATTGGGCATTAAGTGGATTCAAATATTTGTATTCGTCTTCATAGCATTTGTGACTCATATCTACGGTTTGTAAAGTAGACGTGAATGCTTGTTCGCTCTTACGTAACCAGTACAACAATAATGGGGTGGCATGCGCCAATTTAGGCACTGCAACATTGGCCTACTTGGCTCCACGCTTGTGCCGCCGCTTTGATTGCTTTTCGAGGGAACAAGCCCTCGGTGCGTCCTTCCGTTCCTCGTCATCGTCTTTTGGTGTGTCCACCATGTATACGTCATATGATGAAGTGGATGTCCAGTGCCCTATGGGCGGTGGTTCATCTTCGCCTCCCGCATCGTTGTCCATACCGTCGATGTCTGCGGAGTCGAAGTCGAGCATGTTGGTTAAGTCATCGAAAGTGGTTACAAAGTGGGTGGTGGGTGGGCGTCGAATTTCTTCGTCGTTCGCATCCCAATCCTGTTGGCCACAATCCGGCTAGGGCTCTCTAGACAAAGAGAGGGACCTTAGTGAATTCAGAATGTCGCCAAAGGGCGAGTGCTGAAAGGTATCTGCAGCAGTGAATTCCATGATCGGCGCCCAATCGGATTCGATTGCAGGGGTGCGGATGGTTCGGGGTCCGGAAGAGAGTCCGGCACCTTGGAGTCACGGGCTGCGCAGAGGATTATGCTCGTGTTCGGCTGGATCGCCGTCGAAACTGCAGCCCCTGAGGCGGTGTCTAGCCACCCGTCCTCGATTGGTGCAGTTGGCTCCGGGCTAAGGGTCGGAGCTGATGCGGGTGCTGCCTCTGCGGTGCCGTCCGGCTGATGCTAGGTCATACCCATCGCGACAGTGTGGCGCGCCCGGCTGTGGCTCGAATCCGTCGAAGATCAGGTCCCCACGGATATTGGCCATGTAATTCAAACTTCCAAATCTGACCTGATGGCGAGGGGCGTAGCTTTCAATCTGCTCCAGATGGCCAAGCGAGTTGGCCCGCAGTGCAAAGCCGCCGAATACGAAGATTTGTCCGGGGAGAAAAGTCTCACCCTGGGCCGCATCGCTGTCGATGATAGTAGGAGCCATCAAGCCTAACGGCGACGACATAGAGGAACTCTCAATGAAAGCACCAATGTCGGTGTCAAAACCGGCGGATCTCGGGTAGGGGGTCCCGAACTGTGCATCTAGGCTGGATGGTAACAGGAGGCAAGGGACACAAAGTTTTACCCAGGTTCGGGCCCTCTTGATGGAGGTAAAACCCTACATCCTGCTTGATTGATATTGATGATATGGGTGTTACAAGAGTAGATCTACCACGAGATCGGAGAGGCTAAACCCTAGAGGCTAGCCTATGGTATGATTGTATGTTGTGATTGTTGTCCTACGGACTAAAACCCTTCGGTTTATATAGACACCAGAGAGGTTTAGGGTTACAAAAGGTCGGTTACAAAGGAGGAGATATCCATATACGTATTGCCTAGCTTGCCTTCCACGCCAAGTAGAGTCCCATCCGGACACGAGACGAAGTCTTCAATCTTATATCTTCATAGTCTAACAGTCCGGCCAATGGAGATAGTCCGGCTATCCGGAGACCCCCTAATCCAGGACACCCACATAGGGCGTTGAATGTAATGAAACACAAGGATAAGCTCAGTAAGCCGACGTCAGCTGGTCGTGTGGCCGGTAAAGGCTTGTCCATGAAATGGTCGGAATACTATACCGATGGGCGAAAGGAGAGAAAGACCAGCTCGGAAAGCCAGGAGCGAGAGGTTCAACAACTCAAGGCACAAGTGGCGCGGATTCCGGAGATCGTCGAAGAGCAAGTGCGAGACTAACTCGGAGCGATGATCACCGCCATTATGGCTACCTTGCTTGAGGGGATGCAGGCGTGGATTGCGAGCGGCGAACAGGAGCCGCCCCTGATTCCCAGCTTCACGGGCAGCAACTCACACAACGCGCCGGCGGCGCCATTGGTGTCTTCGGCAGAGGCAGCATTGGTGTCTCCGGTGTCGCTGCTGGCATTGGAGCTTAATGCACCCGGGTGTGGGAAGAATACGCCGGCTATCAGCTCGGCAGCAAGAGGCCCCTCCGTCACTTGCACGCCCGCCGTTGGTGGTGACTCAACATTAGCCGAGCTTGACGCCATCACGGTAACTAAGCCTCTCGGCCGATGACTTCATCTCCTTACCTTTGACTGGGCATCCCTGAAGCCCTACATGTTTTCGCAGGGTGCTGCCGACATTCCATGAACTCTCCTGCACTTCGTGAACGGCGAGTTGATCGATGTCGCCATGGCCAGAATCGTTCAACTGGACAACCGCTTATTCCACGGTAATCCAATGCCACCCAACGTGTATAGGGTTCAACTGGTTCGGGTGCTGCGGGGCTGCGACGACTTGTTACCTCTGTATCAACCCCCTGAGGCCGACGAAGATGATGTGATGACCCTCAGCGCCTGCATAGGTTGGTCCATTCTTTGGCCGAAGATCCAAATTCGTTTGGGGCGGTGGACACCACCCCACAGACAACACTGCCAGTCGTGCCGGCGCCAAGCCATGGCAAGACCGCCGCAACGCTACTGGACAACGACGACGAACATATGGCTGATCTGGACATGCATATGGCATAGGATCCGGACGATGACGACGGTACATTTACCAGGGTCGATAAGTACTTCAACAAACATCGGTACGGTGATGAATTCTTGGGGCCTCCTTCTCAAGAACCCAACCCTGCAAAAGACGATCACGATCTAGCTGGTACCATGGAGAAAACCAATTGCAACAGGCGTCCTCTGGTGTTCAGTTCTCAGGAGACGCCTCCAGCAGACGCCTTCACCGAGCCTCAGATAGCCGAGGTGCGAAATATTATCAGCCCCAACACCCTCAAGAAGGTTGTCTGTGAGCAGAACTCGATCCCATTACAGCAGAAGAAGAAGGGACGGAAAAGAAATAATAGGAAGGGTGCGAGCCAGCTGGCACCGAGTACGATCCGTGCTCAGTACGGGCCACCTACATCTAAGGATATCTCGAGGAGGTGCATGTGGCGGGTAGGCCGATGCTACCGACTAATCTGCTCAATGATGCAACCAGTGCTATGCGGAGTCTGCATGATAGTGTTCTTTCTTTGGAGAAGCAGCGTCTCTTCGAGAATGATGTGGCATACCCGGTTTTCGTGGCGAAGGTGCCAGAGGGCAAGGGCTTTGTCGATAGCGCCACCGGGGGTATTGATCCTCCTGCGGTTTGATGACATCTTCGCTATGTTTAACCTTCATCCACTGCACTACACCTTCATTCGGCTATTTTCGCTGAGTATGGAGATGCGGATCATTAGAGACAAGACCCCGGACATCGTGATAGTCGAACCATTCTACATGCGTGCCAAGATCTTGGGTATAACTAGGGACCGGCAAGTCGCGAGTTCATACCTCGAAGGCGTCATTCTGGCAAACCCAGATAAGGATAGCTTCCTCGTGCCTTACTTTCCAGAGTAAGTCATCCCCTCACCGCCCCGTAACATATGATTTCTTAGATTTCGATCGTTCTTTTTTTCTAACATTCCGTGTTTTGTGCAGTGACACACGTTGCACACTCATCCTCTTAAGCCTGAACTATTCCATGGCCACGTATTTCGACACGGACCGTTAGTCGAATAAAGACTACTGTCGGTGTCAAAACCGGCGGATCTCGGGTAGGGGGTCCCGAACTGTGCGTCTACGCGGATGGTAACAGGAGACAAGGGACACAATGTTTTACCCAGGTTCGGGCCCTCTTGATGGAGGTAAAACCCTATGTCGTGCTCGATTAATATTGATGATATGGGTAGTACAAGAGTAGATCTACCACGAGATCAAGGAGGCTAAACCCTAGAAGCTAGCCTATGGTATGATTGTATGTATATGTGTGATATATCGACTAGCCTGGCCCTGGTTTATATAGTGCACTAGAGGCCTAGGTTAACAAGAGTCCTAGCCGAATACACCGGTGGGGAGAAGTCCTTGTCTTGATTGCCAAGTCTTGTGGAATCTTCCTTGTATGCGGCAGCTGTCCGAACTGGCCCATGAGTATACGGCCACGGGGGTCCTCGGCCCAATCTATCAGATCGGGAGATGATGTGTTGAGTGCCCCTAGTCTAGGACACCGTCAACTACACAAATATCAAGAAAGTTCTTGATGATGTTCTCCCCGGCTACGCCAAATCTGGAGGCACCTTTAGGAGGCCAATTCTTAGTTACGGCAAGCACATGTTCACCCACGTAACGATGTTCCCCTACGTCAAGCAGCCGCCTGGCGGTCAGAAGGATGCCTACTATGCCCTCCATTACACGTGGGCAATCATACGGGACCATAATCAACTTCTGCTACCAAATAGTCTCAAAGATTGGGTCGCATGCTTGTCGGCAATCCAGGACGCGTACCTCAGACAATAATTCTTTCGCATCCAGTCGGAGTTTGCGGAAATCATCCATCAAGATGTCCTTCGTACCTTGGGGCAGTTCTACCTCAGATATCAATCGTCCAATAGTGAGATAGAAACAACGCTACAAATGCAGGTTGACAAGGATCGCGATTTCATGACCATCACGAAAGACGACGGCTTCATCCACGCTCCGGTCCCTGAGTCGAGTCGAAAGTAGTGATGCTATGTAGTTCTGAAATATCGATTAGCTCATGTTGTAATTAAACTTTAATGAACATGTATGTCTCTTTGGTTTGGACAGTCGTTCAACTTATATGTAATCGATGCTATTTATTAGTAGGACTATGAATCGTGCTATTAATGTGTTGTTTTTCTCTTCCGATCCTTTTGTTACATACTTATATATTGCTTATGTATTGTCTGTGAATTGCTACTAACGTTTTGTTTGTCTAGTGCATAGACATGCCGTCGTATGTCGTGTACAAGGGTAAGGTTCCCGAAGTCTACGACGACTGGGAGGAGTGTCGGAGACAGGTTCACCGTTTCAGCGGTAACAGTTACCAAGGGTACACCACTAGGGCGGAGGCGGAAGCTAGATATGTGTGCTATCTAGCAGGAGAGAGGAGAGAGCAGAGTAGGAACCATATGAAGACCAGTTTAACCACGATGATGCTAATCGTGATGACCGTAGCTCTCTTCTATGTGATGGTAGTTTAGATGATCGATATCGACTTGTAATGTGAAGACAAATTCGCTACTCGCGGTCTCGAGACTTGTAATGTTCTAACTTTGTTCGGTCTTTTGAATTCGTAGACTAATATGATGAATTGTATTCGGAGACTAATCTTCTATTTGTATTCGATAAATCTATTGTTTATATGTTGTGCTGTTTATATTCTGTCCAGTAATATATTTTGTAACCTATGCAAATATTGGAAAAGAAAAAAAATCCTAATATTCATACTAGTGGCGCACCATATTGCACTTTAGTGATGCACTGCAATAAACATACTAGTGGCGCATTGTCTAGTAGTGCGCCATTAGTAACCCATAGCACAAGGTAAATATGGCCCCTTGGGACGCATAGTAATGGCACACCAGGGGACATACCAATGGCGCACTGCCTAGTGCGCCACTATTATCTGGGATACTAATGGCGCACCAGGGGTGCGCCATTAGTAATTGTTACTAGTGGCGTGTTAATAGTGGCGCACCTGTAGTGCGCCATTAATGGCCAAAACAGGTGCGCCACTAATTAGCCTTTTCCGAGTAGTGAATGTACGTATTGTGCTTTCTCTTCAAATACAATGATCGTCATTGTATATATCGCGAGAGAAAGATGAAACATATGTGAATGTGCTAGGGGCGTAATTTCAGAGGACCTGGAGATAGTTTGTGTGCCTACGTGAAAGGGGCGTAGAGGGGGTATATGCGATGGAGAGAGAGATGCTCTTCATTTCTCTTCATTATGACTAACTTTATATATAGTATAAAAAATCACAATGCAGAATAAATATCATTGGGGGCGCCATGCAATGCAAATTAATGTTCATACTCCTCCATGTAATTTTGTAATGTTGTATATATGTAGAAATTCTAAAATAATTTTTTGGTCACACTTTGCGTGGTTTATTCAAAAGGAATGTTCTATGTGAAATAAACGTGAAGAGAGGGCTTTTTAGGTCAATGGGGTGCATGATGTAACATGCGTGAATGTGTAGTTGATTATATTTGGCAGGGCCTAGAGAGGTATCTGTATGTATTACATATTCGAGAGAGGCATGGATAGAAGGGCCGGTGGGGGGGGACATGGGTGAGATAGCATGAGAAATGAGAGAGGTATAGAGAGAGACGAATATGATGTCACAGCAAGAGATGCCCTTGAGTGTGTATATGCAAGGGGGAGGGGATAGATGCACGAGGAGAAAATATTTTGTGTGGTGTCTGTGTTGGTATGTGTGGGTGTGAGAAGATAACAAGACCTGGGGGCAGAGGGTGTGTCACCACGTGAGGTCCGGTGGGCCGAGGTTAGGCCCTTGGTTAGTTTCCATCCTGCGCCACATTGGTCGGCCCGTGACGCATTTAGGGAGACCCATGGAGGACTAGTCGTACAAGACAAAGATAGCAGAGTCATGAAGGACTCTGTTTCCACTGATAAAGCCGGCTAGGATTTGTAACTCTAGGTCCTCGCACTAAGGTAACCACTTATCTTACTATTCATCCAACCTAACTTTAAGGGACATCCTACCGAATGCTCTGCTAGAATCATACTCGTCAATTAGGAAGAGAGGTGGAGACAATGCATGAGAGATAGGCCTAAAGATAATGTGTGTGTGGGAGACACGTAGGCAGGTCTATGTATATAGAAAGGGTCGATGGGGATTGTGCTTGTGTAGGCTTGTTTGAGGAAGAGTGCTTGTAACAAAGGTTAGTGAAAGCAGTCGTAAATGGTCACGAGAGGGAGGGAGGGTTATATCGAGAGCTTGTCTGCGAGGAAGACACCTCGGGAGAGAGTGTGTGAGCATGCGTGAGAGACCACCGATGGATATACACCATGTGCGCGTATGTGAGAGAGAGAAAGTCAGCAGGTGTGTGAGGAGGGGCCTATGGAGAGTGAAACTACACATAAAAGACTTATGTACACATTGATTAAAAATATAAATTGTATCCAAATATTAGGATGGGATCATGATATTTGCAATTTTCATAAGGAACGGTCATTGATCCATCAGACATCTATATTCTATCAAATTTGAGCATGTCTATGTTATTATTCGACATAATTGATCCACAGAGTTAGTATTTTGAACTCCAGACAATGCATCGTTTAGCAATCGAATATAAACATGAGTATAGTTCATGTTGTTTGTGTAAAGCACATTATACATACAAAAGTTACACAATGAACATTATGAATAGCTAGCTATGAACTAGCATACATTTGAATTCAACTCAAGGTGGTTTTAAAAATTCGAATTCAACATGAAGTCCATTAAATTATTTGAATTTGATATCATGGCATTTGTAAATCATACCTAAATTATGGGGGCACCAATCTTTGCTCTGCTTTTGTAATAGCATATATAGTTGTGTACAAAATATATTTAAATTTACCTCCTCCATTCCAATATAGTCGTTAGGATTTTCAAGTGTCAAAATTTCAAAAAGAAGCACACAAATTAATGAGGTTTTCAAACATACAAGGTCAAATTTAACGTTATCTATTTAGGTCAATCCTCAAAGTTGAAGAGTACTCTAAACATGAATGCTTCTGTTTCAAACTTTTGAACGAAGTGCCAAAAGAGCCTCTACTCACCCGAAACTGCGTGAGACCAATGTTTGGTAGAAGGAAATTACTTTTCTAATTCCAATCCGTGAAACCTACTGGCCCGACGTCCAAAGGTCTAAACAGGGGTAGGTTTGTAGCTTCATCTAGATAACACGCAACTATGTGCCTAAGCACACATGTGCTCAGCCAATATTGCTCCCGCCCACTTTTTGGGACACCTGGGATTACCATCCTACCCCAGACCTGCAGTAGGTCTGAAATTTAAGAGGGGGGAAAGTTTGTACATATCCCAAATTTCAAACAAGCGCGTCCCATCTGTTCAAAAAACCCAAAAACAAGCGTATCCTAGACCGAACATGGTTCTCCCTTACGTCCCCCCGTCCGATTCCCCATTTGTACTCTGTGGGCGCCAAAACAACCTCTGCACTAGCCGCGAAACCCCTGCGTCCTCTGTCTTCCACCCCATCGAACCCATCAACCGCCGCCCTCCTCCATCACGCCGGAGCCGATACCCCGATGTCGTCATCCACCGCAACCGCAACGCCCTCCACGGCTAGTAGTTGAAGCCGAGGCCGAGTTGTCTCTAGGACGCCGACATGCGCCGTACCCGGGCCACTTCAACCACGCCGTCCTGTGCCTCACTGCTGCCGCTCTAACTTCACCATCGTCCATTGCACCAGAGTTGTTCCCCCTACGTCGTCCTTTGCCTCCTCGGATCTACTTCCCCTCCACCGACAGATGGCCACCGCAACACAGTCAACAATTTTACCATGGGTTCATCCAAGGCTCCACCCTCCTCCAAAACATTGGTTCCCCTGGTAAAATGACGAAAATCGCCGCGACAACTAGAAGACATAGCACTGGCGACCGGAAAAGGTACTCCTCTTCCCTTATTCACGCAAATCTTACGTGTGTGCTTCCACGGTATTAATACCATGGAAGACACTAGTTGACCATTTCTTCCTAATACTAGATGTTCCTAGTAACTCGCGATGCACAAGGTTTCTCCTCATATACTATTTCACCGTGGCTAGAGGTCCATCGCCCCCCTGGATTTCAATTCTTGGTCAGTTGATTCCCAATTAAAGGAAACATTCCACGGCGTAACAGGCGCTAGTCCGGCTATTACACCGGGGAAGAAGCGTTTTTGGTTTTTTATCTTAGGGGTGTGTGGGGCCTAGGAGCTGTTGGCGGCCGATCTGGAGGTCGGCCGGGATTAAAGGGATGGCTGGGGGGCGCTGCCAAGCACGGCGGTGGTGTAAGGTCGAGGGGAGGGCGGGGCGACGGAGGCAGGGGTCTGGGCTGGTGGTTGCTGGCGGTTATAGAAAGATCGTCAACAGTGACTGGCAGGAGGTAGATGAAGGCCATCTTCCCATTCCTTATAGATCGGACGGTTCATAAAAAATCAACTGACCTATTTATTTTAAGTCGACTGTTATTTTGATAGGACAACATGTGGTGGTGTGCTGGAGGAGTACTTGCATTTCCTAGCCATCCTTGTGCTCATATACTACAAAATCATAAGGAGTAGAATCTAATTTTGTTTGCCTTGCAATGTCGTAGAGCTATCATATGTCCACTGTCATTTATTTTTCAACCACCTGCTATCTAATACTTTCACAGCACACTTGTTCCGCACACACTTCACCCATACTCTCACTATTGTGTTTTTATGCATGGGTATTTCAGACTCTGCCTTAACAGAAGCACGAAATAAAAGTGAGAAGTCGCTCCTGCTTTCTTCGCGGGCAGGCGGGACACGTCTCGGCAATTTAAAGGTTGCACGCTCAATAGATGGAGACGGTAAATGTAGCTCTGGAGTTGATGATATCGCTCGCCATGCACCACCATCCCGGGTGCTTGCTTTAACTTCACAGTGTCATATGTGGTTACATGTTGCATATGGTGTCTAGCTTGTATTTGAAAGGCTGAAGTCGGTCTTTATTAACATAAGGAAAGATATTTTTACATGAACCACCATCCCTGGAGCACCATAAGACAAATAGCTAGTCAGGGCACTGGCCGAGCCAGTAACAAGCCCAACACAGATATGCATCACCTGGAAGCCAACTAAAAAGCATGATGCTGGAGAAGCAGCCTGCCTCCCACCAGGCGCTTAGGTCCTCAATGATCATTCTCACCACTCCAGCCGGATGTCTAGCATGTATTGCTTCCAATTTGGTCAAATTGCATCTTCTTAGCTTACACATTATACCTTTGAATATGACATGCCTTCCTGTTTTTGGTACATACTAGTAGATCTGTCTATTAACCATGTTCTTACATCAAACTAATGTTCTTGTGTATCCCTCATCAATCACTTATGATGAGACAGTCACTCTAGGGGGTTACTGTGAGAAAATAAGCTCTTTTAAAGAATGTAGTGTCAGCCTCCCCACATGATTCTCAAGAAACAACAAGGCTAGATGAAGATAGTGAACGTAGCTCTGTAGTTGATGACGGCATTTCCCCTACACCAGCATTGCAGGTGCTTGCTCTAACTTGGCAGCGTGATATGTGGTGCATGTTGCATATGGTCTCTAGATTGTAATTCTTCCAATCTGGTTAAATTGCATGTGCTATTCTACCTAGTTTATACATTATATCTGTTAATGTGACATGTCTTCCAGGTTTTAGTACGTAGTACATCTGTCTATTAAGCATGTCCTTACATAAAACTATTGTTTTTTTGTATCCCGCATCAATCAATATGACGAGACACCTTTAGTATATGAAGTGGGATATTAGTTGCATCTTTCATATGATTTATAGCATGTGTTGCTTCTAATTTGTTGAAACACCATTTATGATGGGACGCTTTTAACTTGGCAGAGTAATATTGGTTGCATCTTCCATGTGGTGTCTAGCTTGCATTGCTTCCTATTTGTTGAAATGGCGTTTGCTTAGTTTATAAAATAGTTGTGAATATGCCATGACGTCCTGTTTTCATACATATTCCATCCTGGTATCATGTGTTTGCCTTACATCAAAGTAGTGATTGTCAGTACCATGCACGAATGAGTTCTGAAGAGTGAATTTCATTGCTTTTTCTTATCTGTTTGACTTGACAATTCAAAATCAATAAAGCGGAAGGAAGTTAACAAGGCAGTGGATAAAGGTGCTCCTTCCAAACGGAGGGCTTCTACAGATTGTACTCTGCCACCCCCAAGAAGATTTGTAGGACAACACATGCATAGACACTCAACGTAGCTGTGTTGATGATGAGCACGTCTCCCCTAGTGCACCATCACATGTGCTCCCTCTATTTGGCACTGTTATATGTGGTTGCATGTTATGTATGATTTCTAGCTTGTATTGCTTCTAATTTCGTTGAATTCCATCTCCTTACTTTACACATTATACTTGTGAATAGGACACATGTTCCTGTTTCTAGAACATACAATATCTGTCTATCACACCATGTTCTAACATCAAAATACTAATGTTGTGTAACCTACAACAATCACTTACCATAAGACATGTTTAACTTGGGAGTGTGATATAGCTTAGTTCTCGCATTCTTTTCTAGTTTGTACTACTTCTAATTTGTTGAAATGGCACTTATGACGAGACAATTTTAACTTGGTAGAGAGATATTTGTTGAATCTTTCATATGGTGTCTAGATTTCATAACTTCTAATTTGATGAAATGCCTTCTGCTTAGTTTACACATCATAGCTGTGAATATGCAATTCTGTCCTTTTTTCTTACACATTCAATCGTCCTATCATGTAGTCGCCTTACATTAAAGTAGTGTGCCGGTGCAAAAAAGTAGGGGCTCTCTTTTGTACCCCTTTACTTGTGCGCGGACAGTTAGAGTCATGCCTACGGCCATACCTAGCGGGGCAGAGGAAGCAGAAGCACAAGACAACCAGTACAATGTCAAGACCAGAGACACAAAGAGAAAGAGGGCGAGGTGGACTCCCCCGGCAAGACCCTTGCTGAGGCGGCCTCCGCAGCCCCGGTGAGAGCCTTGCGGGGGCAACTTGCCCAATGCCAATAGAGCATGCCACCCTTGAGCCCAAGGGTTCCAACACCACCAACGACATTGGAACCAAGGCTCGGAAGGCACCTCCATGGTGGCATGCAGATCTTCGAGAAGATCATAGGCACACAAGATCAGATGAGGACCAGAAGACGACGATCTCGGCAAGATCCTTGCCGAGGAAATCCACGAGACCCCCGGCAAGATCCTTGTAGGGGACGACCGCGATGCCCCTGCAAGACCCTTGCCGAGAACACCTGCGGGGCCACAGCCAGGCTCACGGCTGCCAAGACCCCACCGCCGTTCCCATACAGCTGCCAGCCCTACTAGCTGACTAGCTACCTGCATGCTGACGCACGACCTCCAGGACAACTCAGCAAGCACCTATGTTGTGGCATGCAGATGTTCGTGAAGACCCTACCACCACGCCATCTCAGCAGCCTACCAGCTTACGTGGTGCTGCATGCCTCATCAGCTCGGACGCGCATCCGAGTGAGGCGGAACGGCGACGGATGGGACGAGCCTCGTTACCTTCCCTAGTAAAGCAACGGGACAACTAAGAGGCGCATTTGATGCGCCTTGTCCCATAATGACAGGCGATAAGCTTGCACACTATGTACCTTTCCACCGCTTGTGTGCCACTGTGGCGACCCCTTTTTGACTATAAAAGGAGGCCAGAGGCGTACTGGAGAAGGATTCGGATATTTTGGACTACGCACACACTTCAGCTAGTTCGGAAGCTCAAGGACACTCAAATATACAGCAAAGCAGGACTAGGGAATTACGCATCCTTGCGGCCCGAACCTGGGTAAACGACCTTTGCGCTGGCTACTAGACCCGCTCTTTGCACAACCCCGCGCCCGCCAACCATAGAAGGGATCCCAGTGATCCATAGCTGTCGTTCCCACTGACATCTTTGGCGCACCAGGTAGGGGCGTGCAGTTGTGAAAATCCCATCTAGCAGTTAGTTTAGCAGTTCTTCATCGCCATGGCTCCCAAGAAGAAGACGATCACGGCAATCGGTTCATCGGGAGCCGAATGGCCCGTACCCGTGCGGGCGAGTGGTGGGGCGGTCGCGGACAGAAGCCGAGGCGCGGCCCACAAACACCCGCATCGCTCTAGCAGTCAAAGCCCGGCGACCGGCGTCGTTCGTGCGCGAGACTATGGGCCGCACGCCGCCAAATCCAAAGACAGAGTTGGGCCCCGCAGGAGGCCTGGGGCCCTCCAAGGGCAACGTTGTGCCATCCATGGGCGGTGCGGCAACTTCCAAGATGCCTACATCTGCGCCCACGATGCGCTCTTCCCAGGTTATGCAGGACGAGCAGCGTCAACACGCCGGTGACCCCGGGCACCGCCGTGGGAAGAGTCTTGCGCCTCATTCGTGGGACACAGAAGGCCAGCATCCACGCCGAGGCACTGGCGAAAATGGCACACAGCCGTGAGGCCGTGATAGAGCTCCTTCTAACGTGGTTAGAAGTCGGAGCGCGTCACGATCCATGCAGCTTTCACCGCCACCCACGCCATCAGAAGCTTTGGCAGGCGTGCAGTTGCTCCTCGACATTCCTCCTGCTGCGAAAAAGCTCGACGAGTGGAGAGCCACCATCCGAAGCCTTGTCGGCGCTGCCAACAAAGTTGATCTGCGACTAGCAGGGCCCTCATGCCAGCGCTCCATCGAGCCACTGTATGCCAGTGGTGGAAGGGCCGGAGGTGCCATGGAAATGGTGCACTCCCCTCCCCCACGCCAGCCACCGCGGGTGTCGGTCCGTTGTGATGACGCTTGTGATATCATTTCCATAGCATCGTCCGACCCACAAACCCACCGCGGTCAACGCCAAGTTCTTCGGGAGCGAGCCCATGAAGAAGCTCGAACCACCATCGAGTACCGGCGCGAAGCACACCACTAGTAAGATAGGCAGGCGGGGCCCACTATGGACCACCCAGCACCGGGAGGCTCTGGCGGCCTGCCCTACGAGGTGGGTTGCCCAGCCTTAACCCGTGAGCTACGACAGTTCCAGTGGCCCTCCCACCGCATGTTCAAGCCCGACGTTGGTGAGAAGTACAGTGGCAAGACCCACCCGTCGGAGTTCCTCAGCATCTACACCATTGCGATGCAAGCTGCTGGTGCTCGCGACGACAAGGTGCTTGCCAATTACTTCCCGTTGGAGCTTAAACCCAATGTCATGTCATGGTTGATGCACTTGCGGGCGGATTCCATTTCCTCTTGGCTGGATTTGTGTCATGAGTTTGCTGGCGCCTTCACTGGAGGCCACCAAGATCATGGCTAGGCAAGCGATTTGCATATCATCCCCTAGAAGGAAGGTGAAAACCTGCGCAAGTACATACAGAGGTTCAGCCGGGTGCAGTACAACATCCCAGATGTTCACCCCGCCGCCATGATCAGCACATTCCATCAGAATGTGCATAACTTCGAGATGCGTGAAGAGCTGGCAATGAACAAGATCAAAGATGTAGTCAAAATTTATGTTCTAGCCGATAGGTGTGCTCGAGCTGATGAGGGGAGGAAGTACCTCGGTGAGGATGCTGGTGCGGAAACCGACTCCATAGACAAAGACACAGCCGCCACAACGAAGAAGGGTTGGCCCTGCAACAGGAAGCACAAGGGCAAGACTGTGCTTGCCGTCGAGGGATCCGAGGACACCGGCACTGCCAAGAAGGCCAAGGAAGACGATCCCGTCAAGGAAATTGCTAGGTGCGCAGCTTGCCGGGCCTTAACGGCTGCCGACAAGCCAGGAGGCTCTGACAAGTAGTACTGCAAGATCCACCACACCAAGGGCCACGACCTCCAGAGTTGCCGACAAGTTGAGCTGCTTGCAAAGAAGCAAAAAGTTGTGTATGAGAGGCTGGAAAAGGAGAAGGGTCAGGATGGTGCCGAAGGATCCAGCAAGAAGCGTGGCGGCCAAGGAGGTCGCAGCGGCAAGGATAACTAGCAAGAGAGGCCCGCCCGGGGCCATGACAAGAAGCAGGAAGACGACGATTATGACGAGGACGAAGAGTCCGGCGAGCATGAGTTTCAGAAAGCTACGGAGGCCATGTGCATCAATGGTGGCACCTCACTACACACATCTCACCACCAGCTCAAGCAGTGGGTGCATGAGATCATAGCAGCGGAACTATCATTCGATGCTCGAAGGCCCCTGAAGCGGTCCAGCACACCTATCATTTTTGACACCGAGGACCACCTGATCACACAACTACGGTCGGGTATTTGCCATTGTTGGTTTCACCAACAATACGCAACCTCAAGGTGACAAAAATGCTACTTGACGGCAGGGCTGGTCTAAACTTGATCACACCAGTTGTATTCAAAAGGCTGCATATTCCTGATGGAGACCTTGAAGAGACGGGCACGTTTCAAGGTGTCAACCCAGGAAGGAGTGAGCCGAAGGGTAAGGTCACGCTGCCTGTGATGTTTGGAGGTGAGTTAAACTACAGGACAGAGAAGATTTTTTTCAATGTGGCCGAGATCCCCTTGCCCTACAACGGGATCCTCGGCCGCCTAGCACTAGACAAGTTCATGGAGGCCTCACATTACGCCTACAACATGCTAAAGATGCCTGGGCAGATGACCAGCATCACTGGCCCGATGACCAGCATCACTGGCCCCTCCGAGAAGAAACATGCGCTGATCTGCGCTGACCAAATCTACCGGGAGGCAATTGCAGCAACTACCACCAAGGCACTTGCTCCCGCCGCCGAAGCCCCGAGAGGGAAGAATACCGGCGAGACCTCTCACACCCACTCCGGCAAGCGCACCTCTTCTGAGTGTTGTGCTCCCGTCGAGGACGTGCCAAAGAGCTCCACTGGCAAGAACATGAAATCTAGAGCTACACCACCAAAGACCAATAAGGTTTCTGTGAAGGAGGATGGCACGGGAGGGGCTTTCACGATAGCTCCTCCCTTGACAGCAAATAGGAAGGCATGTTCATCACCTTCCCGCGGGCGAATGTCGATCTGTTTGCATGTCAAGCGTCTGACATCCCCGACGTTCCCAGGGAGGTGATTGAGCATCATCTTGCTGTCTGTCCTCTTGCGCAACCTGTCAAGCAGAAGGTCAGCAAGCAAGCTTTGGAACGGCAAGAGTTCATCATGGAGGAGATCAGGAAGTTTGAAGCGGCAGGCTTGGTGAGGGGAGTACTTCATCCGACGTGGTTGGCCAATCCGGTGGTGGTGCGCGAGGCAAATGGGAAGTTGAGGCTGTGTATTGATTACACAGATGTCAATAAGGCATGTCTGAAGGACCCTTTCCCGTTTCTGCGCATTGACCAGACTGTTGACTCCACGGCCGGGTGTGACTTGTTATCATTCCTTGACGTCTACTCAGGATACCACCAGATCTTCATGGCGAGAGAAGATGAAGAGAAGACAGCATTCATCACCCCATGTAGTACATATTGTTTCTTATGAATGCCTTTCGGGTTGAAGAGTGTTGGCTCAACGTTTGCAAGAGCAGTCCAAATTAGTTTTGAGCCCTAGCTACGTAGAAACCTGGAAGCTTATATGGATGACATAGTGATCATAACCAAGGACAAGGCGACACTCGTACAAGATTTGGAAGAGACTTTTGCAAATTTGTGCAAGATCAACCTCAAGCTGAATCCTGAGAAGTGTGTCTTTGGTGTTCTATCTGGCAAACTTCTCGGGTTCTTTGTGTCATAGAGTGGGATCAAGGTGAATCCAGACAAGATCAAGGCCATTGAGCAGATCGAGGCACCTAGGCGGATCAAGGATGTACATCGGATCGCTAGCTGCATTGCCGCCATGAGCAGATTCATCTCCAAGTCTGCTAAACGTGCCCACCCCTTTTTCAAGATCTTGAGAAAGGCGGGCTCAATGAAATGGACCCCAGAGGCCGAGGCGGCCCTGTAGGATTTAAAGAAGTACATCTCCACTGCACCAATACTGGTTGCGCCTAAACCACAAGAACCGTTGCTGCTATATCTAGCAGGGACGAACCAAGTGGTCAGCGCCACGCTAGTGGCAAAGAGGGAGGTAGACAAAGAGGCAATGGCAACAGCAGGGCTGGCGGATGGCAAACCGGAGCTCCCCCCGGCAGGGCCTCGCGCCGGTATGGTGAGGCCCCCGGCAGAGTCTGGCACTGGCGAAGCAAAAGCGACACGACCAAACGGAATAGTGCTAAAGCCAGTGCGTATGTCCCCTTGCAGGGGGCTAGCTCAAGGTACTCCGGTGTCGACCATGGTCCGGCTTCCGCCTCGGTTTCTACCATGCCGCAGCTCTGCCCACTCGCGTCACTTCACTAGCCACCACCATCACTGCCCTCCGCTGCTCCACCGTCCATGGCAAACTACCCGCTTAATCCGGTGCCTTTCCTCCCATCGGGATTCGCCGTTGAGCCCGGCCCGGTAGATCGCGTCATCCGCGGTGGCATGGTTGTCGGACCTATCCCGCCGCTCAACCACGATTTCCTCGATGTTGCTAAAGCCAGTGCGTATGTCCCCTTGCATCGCCGCGCGGCCATCTGCAACATGGTCCAAGGTCTGCTCCATGAATCCCAGCTTTTTACTACTAAATCAAGCGACCACCCATTTGGCATTGGTATCGTTGGATTTGGGGACTCTTTCTTGCGCGATTCCGCAGTCAATACTCCTCTGGAACATGAAGAAGAAGACCTTTTTATTACTTTTGTGCCGCACAATGAAGGTCTCAATCGCCGCACTGCCTCTTTTGTCCCCGAGGTTTGGCTCATGTTCTTTGGATTCCCATATGACTATCAGACTGATTACTACATCACTAAAGCCATGGGTGGCTATGGTTCCCTCATTAGCTGGTACAACCCCAGGCAGGACAGGAGGTTTATGCTCATCAAACCCCATGTTTTGCACCTCAGTCTTATCCTAAAAAGTTTTGTTGTCTGGCAGCTGGGTGGTGCCAGGGATTGCTGGACTGTTGAGACCACAATCCTCAGAAGCAACGACTAGAATGGCCTGCTACCTGAAGTGCTTCCTCCTGGCGAAGAGGACCCACCTGCTGATGGAAATCCACATCCACTGTTTGGTCTTGAGTTGACTGCAGAGCAGCTGTATCAATAGCAGGTGCACAACTGGTTAGTGCAAAATGGAGCTCCCAATGCTGACAATGCCAACCAGGGAAATGGACCTCCTCAGAACAATGGTGGTTGAGGGCAATGGGCAGCTCCTCTGGCTCATCAGTTGCCTCCCCTTCCCCCATCTTGTGAATTATCAAGCTTGGCTGGCAGCTCAGGGCCTCACTGTCGGTGTTAAAACCGGCGGATCTCGGGTAGGGGGTCCCGAATTGTGCATCTAAGGCAGATGGTAACAGGAGGTGGGGGACACAATGTTTACCTAGGTTCGGGCCCTCTCGATGGAGGTAATACCTTACTTCCTGCTTGATTGATGTTGATGATATGAGTATTACAAGAGTTGATCTACCACGAGATCGGAGAGGCTAAACCCAAGAGGCTAGCCTATGGTATGATTGTTGTTGTCCTACGGACTAAAACCCTCCAGTTTATATAGACACCGGAGGGGCTAGGGTTACACAGAGTCGGTTACAAGGGAGGAGATCTACATATCCGAATCGCCAAGCTTGGCTACCACGCAAAGGAGAGTCCCACACGGACACGGGACGAAGTCTTCAATCATGTATCTTCATAGTCCAACAGTCCGGCTGTCCGATGACCTCCTAATCCAGGACTCCCTAAGTATCCCCTGAACCAGGCTTCAATGATGATGAGTCCGGCGCGCAGATTGTCTTTGGGATTGCAAGGCGGGTTCCTCCTCCGAATACTCCATAGAAGATTTTGAACACAAGGATAGTGTCCGGCTCTGCAAAACAAATTCCACATACCACTGTAGAGAGTATAATATTTTCACAAATCTAATCTGCTGACAACTTTTCATAACGTGACATCACGCCCTGGCCTTGGTCATTATTCGAACCGTTTTTCCCATCCAGCCACTCCACGTGTTGCGAGGCGGTTTTATTGGCACGTCTTGTCGAAGCAGAGATCATGTCCACTTATCACGGGATTCTCATCAATACGGGTGTGGGTAACCCAATTGTGCTCGTTAGTACAACTCCTCGACTTTAGGCAAGTTCCAAACGTCCACGTGGAGGACGCTTGATATTCGCCCTCTTTATAAAGGGGCCAAAGCCTGTCCTTTTCTTATCGCGCTCAATCCCTCCCTTCCCCCACCCTGAGTTCCAACACCCAAGGCTCAGGCGAAGTGCTTTGGACCTTCAATCATGTCCGGATCCAACCTTCAGGGCTGGTGGATGGCTTCCTCTGTCACAGAGGAGGACATCAAGAAGCTAAGGCATGCCAGGTATCTGACCGCCGAAATCTCGCACAGGCTTCCTGCCCGAGGATAGGTCATCCCCACTCCTGAACCCAACGAGAGTGTCGTATTTGTTTCCCACTTCCTCCGAGGGCTAGGCTTTAGTCTTGATCCCTTCGTCAGAGGGCTCATGTTCTATTATGGGCTCGACTTCCATGATTTAGCTCCGGATTCCATCCTTCACATCTCGTCGTTTATCGTTGTATGTGAGGCCTTCCTCCGCATCACCCCACACTTCGGCTTATGGTTCAAGACCTTCAATGTGAAGCCGAAGATGATCGATGGGCGACAAGGAGAATGCGGAGGCGCCACAATAAGCAAAGGCGTCGATACCCCATGGCCAAAGGGTTCCTTCCCGGAGATATCCAACTTATGGCAGCGGGAGTGGTTTTACATCACAGCTCCCCGAAGTACTAAGTGGGTGGCTGCGCCCGCCATCCGTTCGGCCCCCCCCCCCCACAACTGGCATCATGGGTCAACAAGGGGCTAGACTGGGGGCCGGTTAATGACGTGCCGACATTGCAAAGTCGCATCCGAGATCTCCTCAAGAGGGACGTCGGTCTCATCAAAGTTCGTCGGGTCCTGACATGCCAATGTCGATCTCTTTGTATGTGGGAGTTCAACCCGGAAGGACCGTGAACTATTCAGCAGTTCTTCGGTGGGACACTCGAAGAGATGTATAAATTGTTCTTCGGATCATGAATAAAGTGTCGGGACACCACCGAGGATGCGGGTCTCAACTGTAATCGTCCAGATACCCAGGTAAGTATTTCCACAACCGAACACACTGTCTTTTCATTTGCCATAACATAATTCTGAAAGAATTGCTCTTCGCCAGGACTGGGTAAGAGAGGCAAAGATGATCAGGTGTTCGGCCCCCCTTCCCGAGGGCTCGCCGCATCATGTATTAGCCAGGATGCTGGAGTACGCACCTTATCAAGTGCCCTTGGGGGAAGATAAAAGGAGAGACGAAGAAGCCGAAAGCGAGCCTCACGTATTACTCATCCAAACCGGGGGAATTAGTACCTCCATGAAGGAGGATAATCGGAAATTCCCTCTTCCCAAGGAAGGAAAAGGACCGCTCCTGAAGACTTGGAAACAAAGGTTTCCAAACGAGAGAAGAAACCCTCGCCAGGAGGCCCTGCCTCGGAGGGTGTCCTTGCGGCCCAGTTCCCTCAAGGGGGTCAGCCCTCCACCAAGCTGTAAGTGAACAAAAGTACTTTTGGTAAATATATTTTGCCTTATCTCCGCGGACAATAACCGAGACTTATGTCTTGCAGTCCGGATCGTAGCCCTTCCCGACAGAGTTCGTCTTATGGCGATCTTCTTCCGGAGATGATGGAGAGAGAAACGCCTCCCCTTGTCTCCCCGCCTCCTGGGGCGGATGACCCTGAGGTGTCATCACGGAGGATTTCTCCTGATCCGCCGAGGCTAGAAGGTATCCCTTCGGCTATCCGAAGTCCGGAGTATTTGGCTCCTAAGCGGAGAGACAAAAAGAGTCTGGGATTCTCCGGTGCGCAACCGGACGCACTGATGAATCTTTTGGAGCAAGCGGCAATCTCAGAGGAGCATCATACCTTAATGGGTATTGTGATCGAGAGGATCTCATCCGCCAAAAGTGGGTTGCATGAATCTTTGCGAGCCTGCTAAGAGGCTTTGAGTACGCAAAGTAATATATAAATTTTTGACGGTACCACACTCGCTAGGTGTGCTCTATACCGATAGTAGCCCCTAAGACTCTGGTTGCCATCGAGAGGCGGCAAACAAAGAATCATAATCCCATGAATTGGTAACGCTTCTATCCTATGCAGGTGGCTGATGGTCCGGTGGCTAGCCGGACTGCCGAGCTTACCGGACTAAGCCGGCAACTTGACGCGGCAGATGCCAACATTGCGCTTGTGAACAAGCGGCTTGACGAGGCACAAGGTATGTATTTTTGGGTGGTCAATAGATATTAAGAGGAGCATAATGCTAGTATCTAATGTATGCTGTGACTACAGATGGAGTTGCCGCCGTGGAGACCCTTCGGGCAAAACTGGCCTGAGCGAAGGAACAAGCCATGAGAAGTGATGCGGCCGCCCTAAAGGCGGCTTAAGACTTAAGAGCCGAACAGGCTGCTCATCGCAAGAGCAAAGATAAAAGAGCCAAGATGGCTGTTGAGCTAAAAGATGTCGCTGGCCGACATGAGCTTCTTGAAAAGGAAAGCCGAGTGTGAGCGGCTGACCTAAAGAGAGCCGTGGAGGCAGCCAAGGAAACCCGTTCTAAAATCAGAGCGGCAGAGGAGGAGCTCCGTCAAGCCGGAGATATCACGGCTAGGAAGCCCTTTTTGTGGCGGACGAAGTTCGGAGATCCGAAGTATGCCCCTCTGGATCGATTATGGAGTGCTGCAAATGCGTATGCGGACTTGGCAATGAGTGCTGCTGATACGACTGTGTTTTTCAAAGATTAAGAAGATCACAAAGTAGAGAAGTTGTTCTGGTTGCAGTTCAGTGCCCCGACGTGTCCGCTGCTCTTAAATGAGCAAATGGCCGAGTGGGCGGAGCTCCATAGGTTGTCCAGGCTTGCTATGAGGTCTGTCGTGGATCATCTTTGGCCGGAAGGGCCAAAGCCGAATAGTTATTTTGGTTTAGTGCAACGATTCCTGGGTGTTGTGTAGCGCATCGATGTCGTAAAGAGGTCGGCGTGCATAGAGGGTGCGTGGATGGCTCTTGCCCATGTTAAGACATGCTGGGCAGAGATGGATGCTACTGCTATTGCAACCCAGGGTCTGGCCGTAGGCCAGGTCTCGACCAAGCACTATTTAGGAGAAGTCCTAGAAGGCGCTCGGTTAATAGAGGCGTAGTGCTCGAAGAGTATCATGTTCGAGTGACATGTGTCCCAATTGTAAAAACAATATTCTTTGAATTATAAAGGCTATGTTTATACTTTTGCCTGAAAGTGTTATGATGCCTCCTGTGCGGCCGTTTTATGTATGTATATAACCTGAAAGTTTGCATTCGTCGGCTTCAGCCCCCACACACATAATGCGGGGGTGTTCGGAGAAGCATGTATTCACACTTGATCCAACGTCTTGGTCCATGAAGGGGGTGATAGCGCGGCGAGCAAGGCAATCGGACTATATTGCTTTAACACTTTCACTTAGCCATAGGAGTTTGACAGTGGGGCTACTATATAGCCCCTGGTACCTCCGCGCTTATCCGAATACGGTGCATGTACGTACATGACCGGGAAACCGGTCCTTCGTTAATGTGGAGGAATTGCGAAGATTCTGCTGAGTCATCGAGTGGTTGACCAGTCTCACGCTTTATTAGGACAGTCAGTTTTCGGCTTTCTCTACTAAGGTGCTCACCCAGATGAACTAGGGCATAATCGCAGTAGTTCTCTTGGTGCCACCTTAGCCGATAGAGCAAAACGTAAGGTACCAAAACATGGGAGCCGGGCAAACCCAACATTTGACCAAAGACATGATTCGGAGCTGATGCATATAAGGCCAAACTCGCGAAGACGAACACTCCCTAAGGTATTCGGACTTTACAACATATACCGGGCTTAGCAAAGCCCTTGATAATGAACCCTGAATTTCCAGGTACGTGCATTAGTCTAACATGGCAAAAATGCCAATAATGTCGGCATCCCTCTCGGTTGTGTTAAGTATCCAAAGGCCGTAAAGCAACAAGAGACAGTGAGATAGGTTTACACAGGGTCTTAATCTAAAAAGAAACCTTTGAGCGGTGCCCTGCTGCACGTCTGCACCTGTGTCTCCGTTGTGCTGTGTCCTGGAAGGGTGTAGCACAATTGTCATCTGCAAGAGAGAAAAAACCCGGGTGAAAGCCTACATGCGGAAAATTGGTTATTACTAATAAACCATTGAAATTCAATCTAAGTATGGTCAAACTCAACTATAGTCCTTTTTACATGCGGGAAGCCCCTAGCGCCGCCTATGGGAGTATATCCATCGACCCAATCTCGGGTTTATCTGAACTGTTATAGCGAGGGGGGTGCCGGACTCATCTAGCCGTGTCCGCGGTCTTGACGACCGATCATTTATTCTGGTTGGAGGGGTCGTTCAGTGTTCGGCTGTGAAAGCCGCTGTACATTCCTCCGCATGTAAGGAACGCTCTGAGTTTCCGCTAACTATGATGATGCCACGTGGACCGGGCATCTTGAGCTTAAGATAAGCGTAATGCGATATTGCGTTAAAGCGAGCGAAGGTTGTTCTTCCGAGTAGTGCTTGATAGCTGCTTTAGAATGGAGCAATGTCAAAGGTTAATTCTTCACATCGAAAGTTGTCGGGAGAACCGAATACAACCTCTAGTGCTATACAGCCCGTGCAGCGGGCCTCTGGGCCTAGTACTTCTCCTTTAAAGGTAGTATTGCTTTGTCTGATTCTTGTTGGGTCTATCCCCATTTTGTAAACTCTGTCTTGATATATCAGATTAAGACTACTATCGCCGTCCATAAGGACTCGAGTGAGATGGTTTCCGTCAATTGTTGGGTCTAGTACCAAGGCAGCCGATCCTCCGTGCTGGATACTAGTCGGGTGATCCCTGCGATCAAAATTGATTGGGCAGGCAGAGCAAGGGTTGAACTTGGGGGTAACGAGCTCTACGGTGCATATGTCTCGGAGCGCGCGTGTGCTCCTCCTCTTCATTACATGAATCATGTTCACTGTTTTGACTTCTGGTGAGAATTTTTTCCGTCCCCCAGTGTTTTGTTGGTGAGGCTCATCCTCGTCTTCACTTGGTGTCTCCCTCCCCTTGTGTTCGGCGTTTAGCTTGCCGGCCTGCTTAAAGACCCAACATTCTCTACTGGTGTGATTTGCAGGTTTATCGGAGGCGCCACGAATCTGACATAATCTGTCCAGAATCTTGTTTAGGCTGGACGGTCCATCTCTGTTGTCTTTGAATGGCTTTTTCCGTTTACCGGGTCGAGAGCCCCTGAATCCGGCGTTTACCGCCGTGTTGTCTGGGATGTCTTCATTGCTTCGACACTTGCTTTTATTGTGCCATGGTTTTCCATTGCCATCCCTAAGTTCGGATGTGCCTGGGTCGCTGGTGCCGCTGCGGGCCAGCCAACTATCCTCGCCCATGCAAAAGCGGGTCATAAGGCTTGTTAGGGCTGCCATTGTCCTTGGTTTTTCCTGGCCGAGGTGTCTGGCAAGCCATTCGTCCCGGACACTATGCTTTAAAGCCGCTAAGGCTTCGGCGTCCGGGAAATCGACAATTTGATTCTTCTTAGTGAGGAATCTATTCCAAAGCTTTCGGGCTGACTCTCCGGGTTGCTGAATTATGTGACTTAAATCGTCTACATGCAGAGGTCGGACATAGGTCCCTTGAAAATTAGCCCTGAAAGCGTCCTCGAGCTCTTCCCAACTTCCAATTGAGTTTTCGAGGAGGCTTTTCAACCAGTGCCTAGCTGGTCCTTTCAACTTGAAGGGCAAGTAGTTGATGGCGTGGAGGCCATCTCCACGAGCCATGTGGATGTGAAGGATAAAGTCCTCAATCCAGACCCCAGGGTCTATTGTTCCGTCGTATGACTCTATGTTCAAGGGTTTGAACCCTTCTGGGAATTCATGGTCCAGTACCTCGTCGGTGAAGCATAGGGGGTGCACGGCACCCCTGTATTTGGCTGTGTCTGACGGTTGTGTTGTTTGGTTTTGATTCCGAACTATTATTCTGTCAGTATAGTCATTTGGGCAGCGATGATTCTGTGCCGGAACGCGCTTCCTAGGTCTGTAAATGGACCTGGTCAAACCGGCTTTTTTGTGTAGGTCCTCACGTAGGTCATGTGCTGACTTGTGTACGTCATCGTTAGCCGCCCTATCAAGACCATGGGGTGGCCGGTCCGGTTGATCAGCTGTTTTATTTTCTGGCTGAGTGGGCTCTAAGGCCTCATCGTCGAATTCAGGCAACAACTTGCGCTTTGGATAGCTTTTTTTGTGGCGACTACCGCCGTACTTTTCTTCCGTGTCAAGCACTTTATTCGATCTGCTGTTGAGCGTATTCTGCGCGGACTTAAGCCTTTGCTTCTGCTTCTTCAAGCTCCGCGCGGATTCAATGAGCCTTTTATGAAGGTTCTCTTGTTCCAAGTGTCTTTCAGGGATGATGTGTGCATCGTCGTCCGGACTATTCATGTCTCCACCGCTGGGTTCATGTGGTCGTTGTCTCCTTTGGGGTCGACCGGGGTGTTTCTCTTTCTTGCACTGTTACTGTTGTTTTTGTCGGGGAGGGATTTGGAGCGGCGCTTACGCTGTCGCTTTGGTTTCTTTTTGAGGGAATTGTCCTTCGCTGCTTCCTCCCGTTCCTCCTCATCATTTTCTTGGGGTGTATCCACCATGTATATATCATGTGATGAAGTGGTAGTCCAGCGCCCTGCGGGCGGTGGTTCCTTTTCGTTTCCCGCATCGTCGTCCATACCGTCGATGTCTTCGGATCCGAAATCAAGCATGTCGGTTAAGTCGTCGATAGTGGCTATTAAGTGGGTGGTGGGTGGGGAACGAATTTCTTCATCGTCCGCTTCCCACTCGAGCCAGACATAGTTCGGCCAAGGGTCTCCTGACAAGGAGATAGACCGTAATGAGTCTAGCACGTCACCTAGGGGTGAGTGTTGAAAGATATCCGCGGAGGTGAACTCCATGATCGGTGGCCACTCAGATTGGATGGGCACGGACGCGAGCGGTTCGGAGTCTATGGCCAGGGACGAATCCGAGTGTCTGGCAACACGGGTCTCATAGGAGGTGAAGTCAGTATTCAGCTCTATCGCCGCTGAGTGTGCGGCCTCCATGGCGGGGTCCATCCACCCGTCCTCGGATGGCGCGATCTCTTCCGGATTGAGGGCCAGAGTAGTTACAGGTGTGATCTCCCGAACACTGTCCGATGGCAGAGCTAAATCATGCTCATCGTGACTGTGCGGCGTACCTAACATGGGTTCGAATCCGTCGAAGATCAAGTCTCCGCAGATGTCGGCGGTATAGTTCAAGCTTCCAAACCTGACCTGATGGCCAGGAGCGTAGCTCTCGATCTGCTCCAGATGGCCGAGCGAGTTGGCCCGCAGTATGAAGCCGCCAAATACGAAGATCTATCCGGGGAGGAAAACCTCACCTTGGATCGCATCATTCTCGATGATCGAAGGAGCCATCGAGCCTTATGATGACGACACAGTGGAACTCTCAATGAAAGCACCAATTTCGGTGTCAAAACCGGCGGATCTCGGATTGGGGGTCCCGAACTGTGCGTCTAAGGCAGATGGTAACAGGAGGCGGGGGACACAATGTTTACGCAGTTTCAGGCCCTCTCAATGGAGATAATACCCTACTTCCTGCTTGATTGATCTTGATGATATGAGTATTACAAGAGTTGATCTACCACGAGATCGGAGGGGCTAAACCCTAGAAGCTAGCCTATGGTATGATTGTTGTTGTCCTACAGACTAAAACCCTCCGGTTTATATAGACACCAGAGGGGCTAGGGTTACACAGAGTCGGTTACAAGGGAGGAGATATACATATCCGAATCGCCAAACTTGCCTTCCACGCAAAGGAGAGTCCCACACAGACATGGGACGAAGTCTTCAATCCTGTATCTTCATAGTCCAATAGTCCGGCCAAGGGATATAGTCCGACTCTCCGAGGACACCCTAATCCAGGACACCCTCACTCACCTTCCAGCATGGTATTGTTCCGGAGGATAATATTTCTGATGACCCAATGGAGGCTTGGAATGACACTTTCTCCTCCTATGATGACAACTCTGCCCCTACTGATGATGCTCTACTTTTGTTTCCTATCACTGAACAAGCCCTGTCTGAAGCTCAGGATGCACTGAATATTACTATCAATATGCACAACACCATGGACTTCAGTTTGGCCTCTTGGCCAATGGATCAGACCTGCTGAATCTTTTGTTGTCAGACCCAATTCCCAGGCAGCTCTTGAACAAGTTCATCTACCATGCTCTGCGCCCTGCATTGGCCACCATTGGTCCGTGGAGCTCTGGATATGGTATGTGCTATGCAAACATGGAAGTTTTGGTGGTGGTTTCATCTGACGTCAACGGCATTGTTCTTTCTCAGCTGCCACCTTCTCCAGTCTCCTTTGTGGTCCTGGAAAAATTTCTGAAACTTCTCTACAGCACACACATCTTCTGTTGCCCTCTACGACTGACGCTGCACCAACTAAAGTTGCCCCTCTGGTTGCTACTCTGCCTATGTCTATGGTCGAGACTGGCACCTTACTGCCCCAGGCTGACAGTCACAGCAATAGGGTTAACCAGGATATGCTTACCACTACTGTCAACTCTTCTGCCGAGTCTGCTGGAACCTGTAGGCCTTGCTGTTGTCACTCGTGGTCGTCGGGCTCGGGCACCTGCTCCAATCTCCACTGTCGAAGTTCGTCGAAGCAATCGCTCCAACAAATACAATGGTTTCAAAGTCAACCAGGTGATTGAAACCCGCACCACCAGCTCCAAGGTTATACCCAGGATGGTTCCTTCCATTGGATCCTCTTCCTCTGCTATGGACTCGACCTCTGAAGATGTTCCCCCTACCCCTGTCCATGTCCTTCAGGCGATTGGTATAAACAAGTGTGTTGTTCCTGCGACTGAACTGACTGAAGAACTCATCACTGTGTCACCTGCTCCACCTCCTGCTTCGACCGAGCTTTCAGGTACTTTGGCTAATGTTGATCTCTCTAGTGAGGATGGGCCCTCCAGGGCCTAGTCCATTTATTCTCCATGCCCCTTTTGCGTAGCTGGGAAGTGCTCTGTTGGAACATCCGTGGCATCAATTCTGATGATATACAGCTTGCACTTAATAACGCCATTAGATCCAGTGGTTGTTCGGTTGTTTGCATCCAAGAGACAAAGAAAACCTGTTTTGAGTTATCCTTTATTAAATCCTGTTGCCCTAGATAATTTTATTAGTTTGCATACATTCCATCTCAAGGAGCTTCGTGGGGCTTAATTACTATATGGAAAAGCTCTATGTTTACTGGTGATGTGGTGTTCTCGTCTGATTTTGCCTTGGTCTTTAACCTTACTAGCACTTTATTGTCTCATACTTGGAAGCTGGTTAATGTTTATGGCCCATGTCCGGGTGACGCGCGTATTACGTTTACCAATTGGCTTATACTCTGGATATACCTAGCTCGCCAGATTGGCTCCTAGTTGGCGATTTCAATTATATTCGTGCGCCTGACAATAGAAACAAGCCGGGGGGTGCCCGAATGACATGTGCACTTTTAATGACATTATCCGCAAGCAGGGCCTTATTGAATTACCTATCAAGGGCCGATCATATACATGGAGCAATATGCAACAAGACCCACTACTTGAACAACTAGACTGGTTCTTTACCTCATTGCATTGGACCAATGTGTACCCCAATACCCTGGTTAAGCCTCTTGGTAAGCCTGTCTCTGATCATGTCCCTTGCATTATCTCCACCAAACATGCATTCCTCGTAGCAAGGTGTTTCGCTTTGAGCCCTTTTGGATTTTGCACCCTGGCTTCATGAATCTTGTGCAAGATGTTTGGAACAGACCTATTAGAGCCCACAATGCTGCGACTATTCTCTGTCGAAAATTCAAAACTCTGGGCCACGCCCTAAAAATCTGGAGCAAAAACCTCTCTCGTCTATCCATAGCCATTGCTAATTGAAACAAAACCCTAGCGCATCTGGACGAACTTGAAAATAACATAGCCCTATCTATTCCGGAAACAAACATCCGGAATATCATCAAGAAACACTTGCTACGACTCCTTAATTATCAAAACCATTACTGGAAGAAGCGTTGCACAATTAGGTGGATCAAATTTGGGGATGAGAATACAAAAAAAATTCAAGCTGTCGCCACTGAAAGATATCGTCGCAACAACATCGCAAGCTTCAGAAAAGAGGATGGCTCCCTCACTGACAATCATGAGGGAAAAGAAGCGCTCATGTTCCAAACATATACTGATCGACTTGGTACTTTGCGACCTGCAAAAATGAAATTTAATTTACCTAACGTTATGCAACACCATGATGATCTTGACCAGCTAACTGAGCCATTTACCCATGATGAAATTGATGCGGTTATTAAAGAAATGTCGGTCGATCGAGCACCCAGCCCGGATGGTTTTAGTGGAGCATTTCTTAAAGCATGCTAGCCCATTATCAAACATGAATTTTACAACCTTTGTGAAGCCTTCCACCATGGGGACTTGGATCTCACTAGTATAAATGATGGCCTGATAACATTGATTCCAAAGTCCATCTCGCCAGAATCTGTCAATGATTACCGCCCGATTACACTCCTCAACTGTTGCCTTAAGATGATCACTAAGATGCTTGCCAATCGCCTGCAACGAGTAATTCTAAAGATTATCCACAAGAATCGGTATGGTTTCATAAAGGGGAGAATGATACAGGATTGCCTTGCCTGGGCCTTCCAATATATACATCAATGCCATGCATCGAGGAAGGACATTATCTTACTGAAACTGGATTTCGCCAAAGCCCTCGATACAATTGAACATGCTCCCATGTTGAACATTATGAAACACCTGGGATTCAATGATAAGTGGCTCTCTTCGATCAAATGCATCTTTTCGACAGGACGTTCATCGGTTCTTTTGAATGGTGTGCCCGACCACCAATTTCACTGCCGCACCGTTGTACGGCAAGGGGACCCGCTTTCTCCCTTGATCTTCGTCATTGTAGCTGATCTCCTCCAAGCAGCTATCAATGACGCTTTCAGACAAATAAAAATTCAGTTGCCCTTCCCTTGCGTTGGTTAAACGGACTATCCGGTAATCCAATATGCCAACGACACGATACTGGCCATGCCTGCATGCCCCCGACAAGCCGCAGTCATCAAAGAAATCCTTGTGCACTATGCATCCTCCATCGGCCTCCGGATTAACTTTCACAAGTCTACACTGATCCCTATCAATCTGTCACGGGAAACTGCCCTGGCATTTGCGAACCTTTTTGGATGTTCAGTTGGGTCCATGCCATTTACTTACCTTGGACTCCGTCTCGGCATGACTAAAGCAACCATCCTTGACCTAATGCCCCTAGTTTTCAGTGCCGAGCGTCGCCTTACCTCCACGATCGCAATGATGTCCTACGGTGGCAAACTTTCTTGGCTTAATGCTACCGTCACATCCCTCCTCATTTACGCCATGTGCACACTCAAGTTCTCACCCAAGATGATTGATATGCTTGATAAAATCAGAAGGAGGTGCCTCTGGACCAAAAAGACGGAACAAGGGGACAAGTGTAAGGATGGCAATGGGTCGGGTTTGGATCGGGTTGAACAATATTAAATCCATATCCATATCCATGAAGACAGTTTTTGCCCACCCATGAAAAAATCCACGGGTGAAAAATTGTGTCCATGTCCAAACCCGATGGATATCCATACCCACTGGATTTCCATTGGGTCCTCTCGAGACATATAAATAAGACATAACACAATGTTAACATAAGCTCTTCCATTATTCACCTTGTGGTAGGCTAGGCTTCACTTATGGTATACATTAACTTATGATAAATCAACATTCACTAACATTCTAACTTCATTTAGTATTTTTTTCTAATAGATTAGAATGACGAGTCATTTAATCATTTAACAATGAGATAAAAATAAGGGAAGGGGTGTTGGAGTATTCTACGGAGGGGATTGAATGTCAACTAATAAAACTTACGACGGGGATTGTGTAATTTCTTTTGTATCTTTTAGATAACAATGTGTAAAATTATAGTGGGACATGTGATTGTGGGGTAGGGATAGTAGATTTTTGCTCATTAAGTCATACTGTAACACCCTCGATGCGCCTATATCTCTCACGTGTCGAGGCACGACTTAGAGGCATAATCGCATTGAAGGCATATGTCGCAAGTTAGGCAATCTTCACAACATCCCAAGTAATATAGATAAATAAAGGGGAGATAACATAGTTGGCTTACACTCGCCACGTCAATCAAGTACATAAATAACATTACATCATTCAAACACTCATGGCCCGACTACGGCGCCAAAATAAAAGATAACCCAACAAGCGACACGGTCCCGATCACCCCCAACTGGACACCACTACTGATCATCAGGAAAGGAAACATAGTATTGTTGAGAGTCCTCGTCTAACTCCCACTTGAGCTCAAGCGCGTCTCCTAGAGCGAAATCATCAGGCCCTGCATCTGGTGTTATAGTAATCTGTGAGCCACAGGGACTCAGCAATCTCGCACCCTCGCGATCAAGACTATTTAAGCTTATAGGTAAGGTAAGGTAAATATGTGGAGCTGCAGCAAGCGACTAGCAAAAATATGGTGGCTAACTTATTCGCAAAGGAGAGCGAGAAGAGGAGGCAAAGCGCGAGCGAGAATCTAGAGAACAACCTGCGCAAGCATTACTCCAACACCGTGTCCACTTCCCGGACTCTGCCGAGAAGAGGTCATCACGGTAACACACTCAGTTGATTCATTTTAGTTAAGTTAAGGTTCAAGTTATCTACAACTGGACATTAACAAATTCCCATCTGCCCATAACCGCGGGCATGGCTTTCGAAAGTTCAAATCCCTGCAGGGGAGTCCCAACTTAGCCCGTGACAAGCTCTCATGTTCAACGAAGGAATAGACCTCCTCCCAAGACGTTCCGATCAGACTCGGTATCTCGGTTCTTCAAGACACTTCAATAGGTTAAAACAAGACCAACAACAACACCCGAATGTGCCGACAAATCCCGATAGGAGCTGCACATATCTCTTTCTCAGGGCACACTCACATTGTCTTAGGTACGGGTAGGCCAGCCCAGAGTTGCCCCTGACAGATGGACCAACACTCAGAGGAGCACTGGCCCGGGGGGGTTTAACATAAGATGACCCTCGGGCTCCGGAAACCCAAGGGAAAAAGAGGCTAGGTGGCAAATGGTAAAACCAAGGTTGGGCATTGCTGGAAAAGCTTTAATCAAGGCGAACTATCAAGGGGTTCCCATTATAAACCAACTGCGTAAGGAACGCAAAATCCGGGAACATAACACCGATAAGACGGAAACTAGGGCGGCAAGAGTGGAACAAAACACTAGGCGAGAGGCCGAGCCTTCCACCCTTTACCAAGTATATAGATGCATTAAGATAACATGACAAAATAATGATATCCCAACAAGTAAATAATGTTCCAACAAGGAACGGCCTCCAATCTTCACCTGCAACTAGCAATGCTATAAGAGGGGCTGAGCAAAGCAGTAACATAGCCAATCAATGGTTTGCTAGGACATGGTGGGTTAGAGGTTTGACATGGCAATTTAGGAGGCTTGAAAGCAAGTGGTAGGCATCGTAGCATTGGCATAGCAAAAGAGCGAGCAATCTAGCATAGCAAAGATAGTAGTGATTTCGAGGGTATGATCATCTTGCCTGCATAGTTGTCAGAGTTGACTGGATCCTCGAAAGCAAACTCAACGGGCTCCTCGTTAGCGAACTCGTCTCCCGGCTCTACCCAAACAAGACAAACAAGCAACAAGGACACAATCAACCACGTGCAACTCGAACAACATGATGCAAAGATGGTATGCTATGCGGGATGCGATGCAGGATGCATATGCAAGATTTGACAAGGGATGCATGAACCTGGCCTCAACATGGGAATCGAAGTCTGCCCCTGGAAATATGAGATCAAATCTCTTGAAAATGATATAAAGAACGCCGGAATCGGAGTTACGGTTTGGAAATGGCAAGAGATTCAAAAATGACCACGTTCTGCGATTTACAGCAAGTAGCCATCTAAATGCAATGAGATGAACATGCTACGGCACTCAAACATGACAACAAAATACATGGCAGGGATGCATTCATGCTGCTTAACAAAAGTCTAGCACTGAGCTACGGCCAATTCATCCATTAACAGGTTCCAACAAGCATGGCAAAAATGCATATGGCGAACAGATTTCAGACTTAGTGAAATTAACACTTGTCTGGAATTTCAGATCAGGTCACACTCTTCGGAGCAACAAAACTACATGCTACAGGAACTGAACATGGCAAAGTAAAGCATGGCATGGAGCTACTCAAAGGGCTTAACAAAAGTCCCTTAGTGACCTTGAGCCAAAAGGGATCAGAAAATACAATTGCAAGCATGTGAACATAGCAAAAACATAATCAGTTTTCAGACTTAGTGAAAAACTGGCACATGCTAAAACATATCTCAAGTAGGCATGTTTACGAGTTTGATGCACTCACTACGGAGCAAGTCATGATAAGCAAAGCATACACCCATAAAGAATACACAAAATGCAAGCTAGACATGGTAAGAACAATAGCATAGCATGCACGGGTCAACTACAACATCATCGGCAAAATTGCAAACAAGTTGACAATCTGCCCAGATTCACAAACTAGCAAAAGGAGAGCTCGATTGACTCAAGCTAGGTTGCTCCATAATTGCCAAAAAAGACATGGATGGATATAGAATTACAAGATTAACAAAACATCCTTACTGGTCATCCTCAAAAGAGGCACAAAACACTAGGAAACAACATGAACATATGGCCATATGAGATAAACAGCTCAAGGACTTAGTGGAAATGCTAAGTCCCTGAAATCAGCACTAACGAGTGCCTCACTTTGCAAGCTTGTGCTAGTCGCCACACACATCACAAAAATACATGGGTTGCACCTCTGAAAAGATGACAAAACCCTTAACAAAACATATGTAGAACTCATGGGCATATCATGCGCACAATAATCATGGCAAAAATGACAAAAGTCTAAATGGAGTAGCAAATCTGGCAATTATCTCAAGTAGCCCTCTTGTAACAGCATTTTGGGCATCAAGATGAACTCAAATGAAAATGATGCAGTGGAATTAAATGATGTACTCTCTGAGATGAACATTTTGATATGCTATATGCCCAAAACGGAGCTATGGATGCAAAGTTACAGCATTATGAAGATTGGCACATGAGCTAGGGTTTCAGGAGAAAGAGGTCAACCGGATCCAGATCTGGAGTTCGCCGGCACGGATGCCGAGGACGGCCGGCCGGAGTTTCACCGGAGGATGGCGCGGGGCGGCGCCGGGGAGGTCGGAGGAGTTGGATCCGGTCGCCGGAGCTCCTGCCGGCGACGAGGACATCGCGGCAAGGAGGCGGACGCCGGCACGGGACGGACGGTGGCCTGTGGCGGACAGTGGCCGAGGCGGAGAGGCAGCGGCGGCGGCGGCGGCTCGTCGGCGTCCGGTGGCGCGGGCGCCGGCAAAAGGGGAGGCGGCGGCGCGAGGTAGGAGAAGGCGGCGGGGCGACGGTGCGGGCGGCGCGCGCGAATGGGCCCGCGGGGGCCCTGCCTGGGCTCGGCGGGCCGGCAGCGGAGAGAGGCGGCCGGGCATATAGGGAGGCACCACGTGGCGGCGGCGGGGAGCAGCGGACACGTCCGGCCGGATGGAAATTTGTCCGCCGGCGCGTGGAGACGAAGGGGACTAGGGTTTGGAGAGGGGATCCGCGAATTTTTCGGGAAGGGACTATATATAGGCATAGGAGGAGCTAGGAGAGTCCAAATGAGGTGCGGTTTTCGGCCACGCGATCGTGATCGAACGATCTAGATGATGGAGCAGGTTTTAGGTGGGTTTTGGGCCAAAATGGAGGGGTGTTGGGCTGCAACACACACGAGGCCTTTTTGGTCCCTCGGTTAACCGTTGGAGCATCAAATGAAGTCCAAATGGTACGAAACATGACATGCGGTCTACCGGTAGTAAACCAAGGCCGCTTGGCAAGTCTCGGTCCAATCCGGAAATGTTTAATCCCCACACACGAAAGAAAGGTAGAAATGACCACCGGAGGAGAACAAAGCGCCGGAATGCAAAACAGACAACGGGGAAAATGCTCGAATGCATGAGACGAACACGTATGCAAATGCAATGCACATGATGACATGATATGAGATGCATGACAACGACAACATCACACGGAGACAAAGACCCGAACCCGAGAAAATAAAATAACTTAACGCGGGAAACGGCAAGAGTTGTAGTACAAATTGGGAAAGTGACATCCGGGGTGTTACACATACCATCGGGTCGGGTTTGGGTATACCCACAGGTACAAGATTATATCCATGCCCTACCCGCAAACAATCGGGTCGGATTTGGGCGCCACCCATGGACACAAAAGCATATCCAAACCCTATCCATTCGGGTCGGATATCCATGGATATCCATGTCCATGGGTAAAATTGCCATCCTTAGACAAGTGCAACTCCCTTGCCGCATGGGACATGGTCTGCAAACCCAAAAAACATGGTGGCCTAGGGGTTATCAACATTAAGGTGCAAAATGATGCTCTGCTCATGAAATTTTTACACAAATTTTACAACAAGCTCGACGTCCCTTGGGTGCATCTCATTTGGAACACATACTATGCCGACAAGGTCCCCCATGCCACAAATCCAGTTGGCTTGTTTTGGTGGCGTGATATCGTCAAGCTCACACCTGTCTTCCGAGGGATCTCACAAGTCCAGGTCATTTGGGGCGCAACTGCTCTAGTTTGGAAAGATCTTTGGGCAGTGGACGTTTTGGAAAATTTGCACCCTCACGTGTTCTCCTTTGCCATGCAAGAGGAGGAGACTGTCAAAGATTTCTTGGAGAGCACGGCGTTGTCGGAAGCCTTTCATCTACTGCTCTCTCCCCAAGCCCTGGCTGAGGTTCAAGACATTCAACGGATCTCCACGCACATGCACCCGTCCACATCTGTCAATGATGTCTGGCATTATACCTAGGGGAAATCTGTCTATCAACCGGCCGACCACTACAGATTCTTTTTTCGAGATGCCAACGCCCATCCAGCCTTCTCTCTTCTCTGGCGCTCTCGTTGCATCATGAGGATCGAAGTTTTTGGCTGGCTTCTAATGAACGACCGACTAAATACACGTGATATGCTCAAATTTCGACATTAAGATATAGGTGATGACCACAGTTGCTTGCTTTGTGACGACCACAACGAGGAAACTATGGACCATATGATCTTCACTTGCCCATTCAGTCAATCTTGCTAGCAAAAACTTGGGATTAGCTGGCCACCCTTCACCAGCCGCCTCCAACTGCTTTAACAGGCTAAAAAGTCTTGGGGATGCCCAGTCTTTTTTGAAATCTTTTTGGTGGCTGCTTGGAGTCTTTGGAAGGAAAGAAACAATAAACACTTTAGGAGGATTGCACCAACCATCAGTGGGTGGCTGAAAAGATTCAAGGACGATTTTGACCTCCTCCAACATAGGACTAGGGGTGGTCACCCTACTTTCATTTCCTCTTTTATTTGTGAATTGCAGTAGTGGTAACACCCCCTGTCTCACTGACCCAATCTGTTTGGGCAGGGTTGACACCCACATGTAAAATGTAAAGCATTTGTAACACCCTGTCCACATATATATGAAAACACAGTAGGAGCCTTTCCTACTGTCCTTCTCTAAAAAAAGGTACTCCGGTGTGCAGAAATTGCTCTTCAGCCTCCTTATGGCCTCGAGAAAGCTGCGTGATTACTTCCAAGCACACGAAATCACCGTCATCACCCGCTTCCCATTGCAAAGGATATTGCATAACCCAGATGCAACCGGGAGAACTGTGGAATGGGCTTTGGAACTGTCAAGCTTTGGTTTAAAGTTTGAAAGCACTTTGAAAATTCAGAGTAGAGTCTTGGAGGAGTTCATTGCGGAATGGACCTCAATGCCCGATGAAGAGATTCGGGAGACCGCTCTCCCTGGCAAGGAAACAAGTCGCGACTGGATTATGTACTTTGACGGGCCTTTGTTGCTGCAAGGTGCTGGTGCTGGTGTGCTGCTCATCGCACCCACCGGAGAGCACCTCAAGTATGTAGTCCAGATGCACTTTCCCAGAGAGATGTCAACAAATAACCCTGCTGAATACGAGGGGTTGCTTGCCGGTCTCAGGATCGTGGCAGACCCCGGAATCAAGAAGATCATCGTCAGGGGTGATTCAAAGTTTGTCATCAAGCAAGTTAACAAAGATGGTCAAAGCCCGTTGATGGAGGCCTACGTAGATGATGTGAGGAAGCTGGAAGAGCATGTTGATGGTATACAAGCGGAGCATGTTCCTTGAGTGGAGAACGGCACCGCCGACTACTTGTCAAAACGCGCTGCCTTCAAATTGCCTGTGGAACCAGGTACTTTTGTGCTTCGATTAACTCAACCATCCTTTGAACCATCGACATGGCAGAACAAGCGAATGAAATCAGGCCCCGGCAAGTACCTTTCTGCAGAGCTCCCAGGAGCCACCGGCAAAGGCGTTGTCGTGGACACTTGGCCTGCCATGGGGCAACAGACTCTGGCAGGGCATCAAGCCCTGGCCGTAGAGACAGCCGCTCCCATGGCAGAGGAAACACAATTAGCCCTTGTCGTCGAGCCTCAGGCTCCGGCATGGGCACAACTTACAGTCTGATTCCTCCAAACACGGGAACTTCCTGAGGAGCAGGAAGATGCGGAGAAAGTAGCCCGTCGATCTGCCATGTATCAGTTCGTCGACGACATTTTGTATAGAAAAAAGCCGAACAGTGTGAAATTGAAGTGCATTCCCTGGGAGGAAGGACTGGAGGCATTGGCAGAGATCCATGGGGGCATATGTGGCTCCCACATAGGGTCAAGGGCCCTTGCCGGCAAGGCATTCCGGCAAGGTTTCTTCTGGCCCACCGCCCTCCAGGATGCAACAGCCTTAGTAACCATGTGTGAAGCATGCCAGTTCCATTCGAAGAAGCGTCATCAACCAACTCAAGCTCTCCAGACAATCCATCTTTCCTGGCCATTCTCGGTCTGGGGGCTCGACATACTGGGCCCCTTTCCCCATGCTGTTGGGGGCTTTGAGTACTTGTACGTCGCAATCGAGAAGTTCACAAAGTAGCCGGAGGTGGAGGCAGTGAAAAAGGTGATAGCACAGTCAGCCGTCAAGTTCTTCCAAGGACTAGTCTACCGTTTTGGTGTGCCAAATAGAGTCATCACCGATAACGGCACGCAGCTCACGAGCCACACCTTCATGCAGTACATCAAAGACCTCGGTAGCAAGGTCTGTTTTGCTTCTGTTGCACACCCACGAAGTAACGGCTAGGCTAGAGGGCGAATGCTGAAGTATTGCGAGGCCTCCGGACAAGAACTTCTGACAGGCTAGACAAGTGCCGATGGTGCTAGATTGATGAATTGCCACCAGTTCTTTGGTCAATCAGAACGACACCAAATCGAGCCACCGGCCAGACCCCTTTTCCCTTCGTTTACGGGGCAGAAGCAGTTCTCCCGACGGAACTCATGCACGGGTCACCTCGAGTGCTCTCTTATGATAAGCTTGAGCAAGAGCAGTTGCGGCAAGATGACACAACGCTCCTTGAGGAAGATTGTCTTTGGGCGGCTGTGCGAGTTGCATGCTACCAGCAAGCCTTGCACCGCTATCATAGCCGCAGGGTTCGTGCCCGAAGCTTTGAGGACGACGACCTTGTTCTTCCGTATGTTCAGTTGGCCAAGAATTCCAACAAGTTGACGCCAAAGTGGGAAGGCCCTTATCGGGTAATACGAGTTACCAGGGCCGATGCAGTCCGCCTGGAGACCGAAGATGGTATTCCAGTGAGCAACTCCTAGAACATCAAACATCTTTGCAAGTTTTACCCATAAGGCGTGGTTGCCAGCGTCCCCAGCAAACCACCTTTTGTACAAGCCTTGCCGGCAAGGCATGTAACCCTTTGTACAAAGCTAGGCGCAGACCCTGAGCATAAATAAATGAAGCGCTGGCGCCCTAAGTTTTAGAATGCATGCTAGGTTGAGTCTCTCTCTGTGTAGGGTTGATAGTGCTTGTTGCGACTAACCCTTAGCACAGAGGTCGAGTATGCGTCTTTCTATTCCTTCCCATCCTTTTTGGTTCGCAGGGTGCATGGACACTTCTCCTGAGCTGTTTGGAAGAAAGAGAATAGGCCGACGCCCCGACCCCGACGAGCCAAGGTTGCCGGGGGCTGCAGGTCTAAGAATCCAATCACAGCAAGCCAAGGTTGCCGGGGGCTACGACATCAGATAAGTCTTTTTCCCCCACTCTGTGCCTCCGTATGAAACTTGAACGAACGAGACTTCCCTCGCTCTCATACCATCTTGCTTGCTCTGTCCCATGTCCGAAAACCTTACTTTGGCCCAGAACTTGGTTGTAGTGCGATGGGAAGGGGACGAGTGAAGGGCCTAATCCTACTCAGCCCCTACCTCTGCCAAGGGCGTTAGTGTAGCCGAGCTATAGAGCAGAAAGACGGGAAGGCTTGTTGCCGGGGTATAGTGTTTATCTTAAGATAACAAGGACTCGTTCCTTGGTGTGGACCTTGCCCATGCGCAAACAAAACCCGGCAAACACCCTTCTCCTCATTAATACATTGCTTACAAATACAATTCGTATGGAATACATACATGAGCAAGGGGGTTACGAGATTTAAATCTTACAAAGGCCCGTAGGCTTAAAAACAAAAAAGAGATAAGATGCCCGTAATCCCTTTCTTGTCCCTCTCCTCAGGAAACAAAACAAGATCGCGGAAGGGCAAAAGGAGTGCCTAGGCGAGGTACGACCAGCAGAAGATGCCAAGAGAACATATCGGCACTCATCTAGAAGGATGCCGGTGATGATGGTGCTGGAGGAAGAGCCGAAAGATGAGGGAGCGGTCCGGCAATATGAGACGAAGGTGTCGAGTCCATCGTACTCTGACTTGACAGCCCGCCACCCGCCTTCTTTGTCTTCCCCGTCTCTCCTACGCCAGCCGCCCAAGGCGACAACCCCGAGAAGTGCAAGGAGCTGGCGTTGCAGATGATGGTGCTGCCGGCGTTGCCCAGGAACGGTGTGCCCGACGCCTAGTCGGACCCGTCGTCCTCCCGCCCACTACCCTCTTCGTCGCTCTCGCTGTCCTCCTTGTCACTCTGCCTGAGGAGGAGATGTCACCATCAGTCGATCTCTCCGCACAACACCCTAGCCTGTGTCCCGAGCGCCCGAAGACTTTGACGGAGAGCAAATCTCTCTCCGCTAGCTTGAAGCAGAGGACGTGCCAATCCATTAAGCAATCGGCACATGCAAAGGTTTTCCAGCCCAGGAGATGGAGCATCACTTGAGGGGCGGGGAACCCTGTGTTCACCCACATGTCGCCATGGCAACACCCCTTCATGTGAAGCCTCAATTGCGGTGGCTGGTCTATCTCCAGCACCCTCGCGAACGCCCGGGGAAGACGAAGGCGGCAGCGCAACGGCCCATGCAGCTACAGGATAAACTCAAGCACCGATTCCCCAACATGGCCGCTTGGCGAAGCAGGAGGAGTTGGAGGAGGGGATGGCGACGGAGGCGGAGACGACGTAGGACCCTCTTCCATGGCCGCCTCTGCCTCGGCCGCCTCGCGGACCGCGACCCCGTCAGGTGGCCCCGCCTCGAGCATGGCCGTCACCCTGGGCATCTGGCCCTTCCTTGACCGCTGCAGCCCTCTGGCGGGAGGAGGACCTGGTCACCTCCGCAGAAGAACGACTGCGACCATGAGTGGAGATGGAGACGAAGGGGAGACGCAGGGAGATGCTCTTCCTCCTACCCCTGAGTTCCCTTTTTATAGTAGGGAAGGGGAGGCCAAAATACTAGCTCTACGCCCCTGACCAGCCCGCTCGAATCCAGCTCATTAAAGTGGCAGCAAGAGAGGCCATCGACTTCCCTCCCTGCCCAATCAAAGACACGTGACTATCGACCCCCGCACGCCTTCCCATATTCCATGCATCTCTCACCTACCCCGCGCCGTGCACGTGGCTTAAGAAGCAGGCATAGTGGGAAACGTGGAACGAAGGTTCCAAGGCGAAGAGAGTAAATGAGCGGTGGCTCCGCCGCTTCAAGAGAACACACAAGCCGCCTCTTTACTGTTCACCACGGATGAGACAAGCATGTTGCGGTCATTCTGTCCACGACCCCCACGTCACGCATTCGACACAGGTCGTGAAGAAGTGCGATGGACGAGGAAGTTACAGCAGTAAAACTCAGCCTCGCATGCCCGCGCACCGTTTTGGGCCTAGCCCAACAGCGCACCGCGCATATGTATGGCCCAGGCCTGGGGGCTCCTGTCGGTGCACAAAAGTAGGGGCTCTCTTTTGTCCCCCTTTACTTGTGCGCGAATAGTTAGAGCCGCGCCTATGGCCATACCTAGTGGGGCAGAGGAAGCATAAGCACAAGAAAACCAGAACAATGCCAAGACCAGAGACACAAAGAGCAAGAGGGCGAGGTGGACTCCCCCGGCAAGACCCTTGCTGGGGCGGTCTCCACAGCCTCGGCGAGAGCCTTGCCGGGGCAACTTGCCCAATGCCAATAGAGCGCGCCACCTTTGAGCCCAAGGGTTCCAACACCACCAACCACATTGGAACCAAGGCTCAGGAGGCACCTCCATGCTGGCATGCAGATCTTCAAGAAGATCATAGGCACACAAGATCCGATGAGGACCAGAAGATGACGATCCTTGGCAAGATCCTTGCCGAGGAAATCCATGAGACCCCTGGCAAGATCCTTGACGGGGACGACCGCGATGCCATGGCAAGACCTTTGACGGGGCCCTGGCAAGATCCTTGCCGAGGACACCCGCGGGGCCACAGCCAGGCCCATGTCAGCCAAGACCTCACCGCCGTTCCCATACAGCTGCCAGCCCAACCAGCTGGGCAGGCACCTGCGTGGTGACGCACGGACTCCAGGCCAACTCAGCACGTACCTACATGGTGGAATGCAGATCTTCGTGAATACCCTACCACCACGCCATCTCACCAGCCTGCCAGCTTATGTGGTGTTGCATGCCTCATCAGCTCAGACGCGCGTCCGATCGAGGCGAAACGGCAACGGATGGGACATTGCTCGTTACCGTCCCAATAAAGCAACGGGACACCTAAGAGGCGCTTTAATGCGCCTTGTCCCGTAATGACAGGCGATAAGCTTGCACACTGTTTACCTTTCCACCTCTTGTGTGCCACTGTGGCTACCCCTTTTTGACTATAAAAGGATGCCTAGGCATACTGGAGAAGCATTCGGATCTTCTGGACTACGCACACACCACAGCTAGTTCGGAAGCTCAAGAACACTCAAATATACACCAAAGCAGGACAAGGGTATTACGCATCCTTGCGACCCGAACCTGGGTAAACGACCTTTGCGCTAGCAACTAGACCCGCTCTTTGCACAACCCCGCGCCCGCCAACCATAGAAGGGATCCCAGTGATCCCATAGGTGTTGTTCCCACCGACATAGTGCTCGTCAGCATCCTGCATCAATGAGTTCTGAAAAGTGAATTTTGATTCATTTTTCTTGTAGTTTTGACTTCACAAGGTAAGAGAATTAAGAAATTGGAAGGAAAAAATAAGGCAGGGACTGACGGCGGTCTTCCGGAGAAACCGGCATCCTTGGTGCTTTCTCTAGCTTGGCAGTGTGATATTGTCTTGCATGTTGCATACGGTGTCTCACTTTTATTGCTTGCAATTTGATTAAATTACTTCTGCTTAGTTTACACAAATAGTTGTGAATATGTCATGTTGTCCTGTTCTTCATACATATTCCATCCTCATATCATGTGTTTGCCTTAGATCAAGGTAGTGATTGTCAGTATCATGCATAAATGAGTTCTGAAGAGTGAATTTTATTTTATTTTTCTTGTCGGTTTTACTTGACAATGTAAAATCAATAAAGCGGAAGGAAATTAGCATGGCAGTGGCTAAAGGTGCTTCTTCCAAACGGAGGGCCTCTCCACATTCTACTCGGCCATCCCCCCAACAAGATTTGGAAGACAACACATGCGTAGACACTCAAAGTAGATGTGTTGATGATGAGCATGTCCCCCCTTGTCCACCATCACAGGTGCTCCCTCTAACATGGCACTGTTATATGCGGTTGCATGTTATGTATGATGTCTAGCTTGTATGGCTTCTAATTTTGCTTAATTCCATATCCTTACTTTACACATTATACTTGTGAATAAGACACATGTTCTTGTTTTTAGAACATACAATATCTGTCTATCACACCATGTTCTTACATGAAAGTACTACTCTTGTGTAACCTGCAACAATCACTTTTCACAAGACACATTTAACTTGGGAGTCTGATATAGTTTACATCTCACATTATTTTCTAGCTTGTACTACTAATTTGTTGAAATGGCACTAATGACGAAACAGTTTTAACATGTTAGAGTGATATTCGTTGCGTCTTACATATGGTGCCTAGATTTCGTTGCTTCGAATTTGTTGAAATGCCTTCTGCTTAGTTTACACATCATAAGCCATGAATATGCAATGGCACTAATGACACGAGCCCTTTAACATGGTAGTGTGATGTTGTTTGCATCTTGCATATGATTTACTTCTTGTGCTGCTTCACATTTGTTTAAACACTAGTTATGCCGAGACAATGATAACTTGGCAGAGCGATATTTGTAGAATCTTTCATATGGTGTCTATCTTCCATTGCATTGCTTCTAATTTATTGAAATGCCTTATTGCTAAGTTTACACATCATAGTTCTAATTATCTCATGCCGTCCTGTTTTTCGTACATATTATATCCTCCTATCATGTGGTTGTCTAACATCAAACTTCAGCTCGTCTGTATCACACATCAATTTGTTCTGAATGACTAAATTTTTATTCCTTTTTCTTGTCGGCTTTACTTAACATGGCACAGAGAAAGATGAAGGAACACAAAAGGACAGGGGGTGGTGTTAGTACTAAGGACACACGGAAACAGAAGCGGAAGAATTGTGCAGATTCTGCTGGTACTGATGGTGCAATAGAAGGTCAAAGTCCAGCAGAAAATTGTACAATACGGTTTCCCGTGCTACACGAGCTGCAAAACAAGCCAAATAGAAACTAATAGCTACCACCAAACAAGCAGAGATAGCCCTAGTTGTTGCGACACCTTCCATAGTACCACCAGCTGCACGAGTTACTCGTTTGTCAACTCAGCTAGCAGCACGTTCCCAATCTCCCTTCCCACTTGACACTACTTCCGAAGCACTCTTCACACAAGATGAGTTGGTAAGGTCAGATGAACCTTGTGAGCTTAAACAACAAGAAGGTAGTTGCTGGAGTCAAGTTAGAGTTGCATGCTTCTTTATATGTAGTCTCACAATTTGATGTACACTAACACTTCCTATGTTCGTTGTTGGACTAGCACCTAGGTGCAAGAGGAAACAAACATCAGGGATAATGCTTGAGGTAGAATGGAGATCTGTTTTGAGGTAGGTTTAAAAAGGCCATGTGATGCTACAAAGTTATCCAAGTTAGTATAAGAGGTTGCGGTTTCCGTTAGGTGTCATGCATGTATCCTTCCAACATGGATTCAGTACAGGAATGACAAAGACGATACCCAGTTCAACTCCTCAACCATTTATCTATAAGTATGGTTATGTATGGAAACTAGTAATATCATCATGCTCTGTCCCATAATTTCTAGGTTACTGATAGTGAGACTCCCATAATTTTCAATATACGAGGTTCAAGTTGGATAGCCAAGATGATGCAACCAGACAAGTTTGCACCCATGTTTTCATGTCTGCTCTGTGATAGTATCAGTTGCGATACATAGTATCAAGTAAAAAATATCTCCAGTGGAAAACTCACTTTGAAGGCAAGGCTAACAGTGAACTTGCCCAAACATCTCAAGTGGAAAATATATCGAATGAAGACTGGAGAGGCCTCATTAAACACTGGTCTCATACAAAGTATCAAGTACGTTATATGTATGTGATCAGATCACATGTTGAACTCCTATTTACGCATGTGCCTCACAAATCTATATTCTTGTAGGTGAACTATTCAAAGAACAAGGCCAATCGTACGAAAGTGAAATTCCATCAGTCGATAGGATCTCGTAGCTATACTGGACACTGCGAGGCTCCTATAATTAGTTGTTGTTTCACTCTTTTCACTGTGCCATATTATCAGATCTATATTGAATTGTTCCAAATGTAGAGGAAATGCCGCAAGGATCAAAAAGTACCTGAACCAAATGTTGTGGAAATCTTTAAGGACTGTCACACCAGCAAGACGAAGCACATGACTATATCAGTCAAAGTCGTTCTTGTACGTCCTTAATCCTCATGCCTTTTAACTACTACTTACTCTGACTCGTGCATCGAAGTGCATGGTTTGCAACCAATGTCTATTACACTTTTAAATTTTAGTACACAATTGTCTTAGCGTATCATTGCACCTTACAAGGTTCAAAAGATAGGAGTGACGTTCCTTTGATCTTGATCTATAACATAGTTCCGTGCTGGACTTGCCCACACAACGTTACAATTGCCTGTTTCTCTGTTCTCAGTTGTTTTGTGATATGAATGATGTCATACTATGCTTATCGTATTATAAACTTTGTCTCTTTATCCTTAGCCATCAACACAATGTGTAGAAATAGACAATACATTCGCCATGGTACATGGTCATATGTTTGGAACCTTGTTTTATTATGTACTTTCCAGTAAAATACAACTAATATTTTACACGTGTTCACCAGAATAAGTTCTATATATAGGCCAAAGCTATTTTGTTTGGTTTTGCTGCCTCCTTAATATCTTTTGTTCTGGTACTACTATGTAAAAACTCAACTTTTCAGCAAGCTATGGAAAAATGGTGGAATTGCCACCTTCTCAAGGTGCCGAGGCAACTATAACCGCAATGTCACCTCTTGCAGCAGTGGGTCAGTACTTGTCCACTAACAGTGCCAAAAGCACGTACCTGTGTCATACTGGGTTGGTTGTCAAGGCAATCTCATACAAACTACCTCATGATAAAGATATGCAATCTCGAAACAATGTTATATCTATGCTCCAGACACAATTCCGTTCCCTAACAAAGACCCTTTGTGAAACAAGGGCAGCCATTGTTCGATGTCATCAAGATATGCATGGTTTTGAAACCAGACTATTAGACATTTGCTATGTTGTTCAGGAGCCTAGGAGAAATGAAGGAGAAGGTTATGGTGCTCTATCGGATAGTACAACATGAAAACATAACGGTCAGGTCAAATCAATTGAGCTTCTGAACTTCTGGTTGTGCATTCATCTTCTAGACTGTTAACTTTTATGCCAACCTTCCTTTTTTTATGGTAGTATATTGTTTTGTTGCGATACAAAATTTGTTCTTAACATGTAGCCACCAGCTAAAGAAAATAGCAAGCCATTTTTGTATAGTGTAGGGCGAACTTTGATGCCGAGTGGATGTAATCTGTGAAATCGCGTGAATAGCCTAGCATTAGTTTCATGGTTATTTATTTCCTAGTCTTCTTTTTCCTTGGTTTGCTAGTGGCCGCAACAACCATGGGCCATACACGGACCGGGGTAACCTTGAGCCTGCTACAGGCCGTAGGATCCATGGGCCTCCTACGAGCCATCGGAGAAAAGGGCCTCCAACGGGCTGTAGAATCGGTGGGCCTCAGACCATCAGATAAATGGCTCAACATGGGCCATAAACGGGCGTAATAGGTATCGGGCCACCACGGTAACAGGCCATTAACAGGCCGGAAGATAGCAAAGGCTTAATTCTGTCACAGGCATAACGGGTCGTTAATGGGCCAGAATATAGGATGGGATGGAAACAACGCAACGGGTTAACAGGCCACAAACTGCCGATTCTAACCACGGGCCAAATTTGGCTCAATAGGGGAACAGGTCAGTAATGGGCCGGAAGTAATCGAGGGTCGGAAAGGAGCCCAAGAACGTGTGGGCCGTCAGTAGGCCGAAAGCTAACACAGGCTGGAAATGGCCCATGTAAATCATGGGCCTTTAATGGGTATAAAGAAATTTACTTTTCATTATGGGCCAGAGTCACCATGGGCCACTATAGGGCCTAAAGATACGAAAGGCCTCATATGGGTCGAAAGACGTCATGGGCCATACATGGACTGAAAATGAAATGGGCGGGTGTTATATTCGATGACCCACATGACGCGGTTGGACCGATTTTGGGAAGGCCCTAACGGGTCGTGAGTTACTGGGCCGTAAAATGGGCTATATGCGAACACACAGTTAACATGCTTTTCATGGGCCGGCCTTTGTAAGCTAAATGGGCCAGTGTTGGGCCATCGCACGTGTCAACATATCATAAGTGCCTATCTAACCCAATGACGAGCTGACACTTGTTTTCCTTCGGCCAATGAGAATTTTACACATGGAAAATCCCCGTTAGTCTGGACTGTTAACGGGTTATCGGATCAAAAACTGGACCTGATAGCTTAGTGGCGACCTATTACGGTGGATGCCATGTGTTGGTTACCACTGACGAAAGCACTTCCATGATGCGGCATTTATCGTCATGGAGATGAACACTTTAGCGATGATAATTTTGGTATTGTCATGGAACACTTCTACGACAGCACAAGTATGACTATCTTGATTTTGTCATAAAATCGTCATGGATGTACATACATGACAGAAAATGTGACCTAGTGTGACAAACATGTATCTTCACGGAAGTGTACTTTTTTGTAGTGGGGTGAACGAATTATTGTCGAGCAATTGATTGAAAAGCACAAAGTTATGACGATATTGAAGGAAATGATTATGAATTATAGGCACCACATCTGTGTCAAGTAGACCAAAATGATTCTGCATCTACTACTATTACTCCACACATTGACCGACTCCTCCCTGCATCTAGAGTATTAAGTTCATAAAGAACAGAGTAACGCATTAAGTAAGATGACATGATGTAGAGGAATAAACTCAAACAATGTGATGTAAATCCCATCTCTTTATCCTCGATGGCAACAAAGCAATACGTGACTTGCTGCCCCTACTGTCACTGGGAAAGGACACCGCAAGATTGAACCCAAAGCTAAGCACTTCTCACATTGCAAGAAAAACCAATCTAGTTGGCCAAACCAAACCGATAGTTGGAAGAGAATTACAAAGATATCAAATTATGCATAAAAGAATTTAGAGAAGATTCAAATAATATCCATTGATAAGCTGATCGTAAGTCCACAACTCATCGTATCTCGACAAAAACATTGCAAAAGAAGATTACAATGGATAGATCTATAAGAACATCGAGGAGAACATGGTATTGAGAATCATAGTGAGAGAAGAAGCCATCTAGCTACTAGCTATGGACCCGTAGGTCTTTGGTAAACTACACACACTTCATAGGAAGGGCAATAGAGTTGATGTAGAAGCCCTCTGTGATCGAATCCCCCTCCGACGGGATGCCGGAAAAGGCCCCTAGATGGGATCTCATGGGAACAAAAGGTTGCGGCGGTGGAAAAGTGGTTTCGTGGATTATTCTAGTGGTTTGGGAATATATATGAATATATAGGAGGAAGATCTAGGTCAGGGGGTCGCCGAGGGGCCCGCAAGGTAGGCAGCATGCCCTCCACCCTTGTGGCTGCCTCGTGGCTCTTATGACTTGGACTACAAGTCTCCTGGGTGTCTTCTGGTCCAAGAAAAATCATCGCGAAGGTTTTATTCCGTTTGTACTCCGTCTGGTATTCCTTTTCTGCGAAACTCAAAAACAAGGAAAAAGGAGAATCTGGCACTGGGCTATAGGTTAATAGGTTAGTACCCAAAATGATATAAAATAGCATATTGATGCACATAAAACATCCAAAAACATATAATATAATAGCATGGAACAATCAAAAATTATAGATACGTCGGAGACGTGTCAATGATGATCTCGATTACAAGGGCGATGTTTCACTACCTCCATCTCGAGAGCATCTACTTTGATCTTGTCTAAGACTTTTCTGTTTATATAAAACCTATCCCTCCTGGGTTGCCCTGCCCCTCCTTATATAAGTTGAAGGGGGTGGCTTACATGTAGAGTCCTAGTAGGATTAGGACTAGTCTAATTTCCATTACAAGCTGAATACAAGTTCGGGTCTTGCTTCCCTTGCCAGGTCTCGCTCTTCTTGGACCTTCTCCATGAGCCATCCCTCTCATGAGCCGCCAAACCCGGGTGGGTTACCGATGAGACGCCAAGTCCCGGCCAGATTATACCGCGAGGTATATCCCTAGTTTAATTTGGATTTATCCATGTTCAACTTATCCTAAAAAATAAAAAACAAGAACAAATTTGACAGGTTGTGTGCCGGGTTGAGGGTTCTTCTGAATGGCTTATGTTCATCCTTAAGACCTTGTCATTTCCTTTTGTGAAAACATTCAGCCAAGTCAATCTTTGCTGGGTTGTGCAATTCTTGAGCTATTCCATATCGTGTCTCTTCGTTGTATTCCAGGGAATCCCTCCTGTAAAGTCAGGGTATCTTCGTTATAGAAGTAGGCCAACTTCAAAATCAATTTACTGACATTGGTTTTTTGTAGAAAAATATTGGGGGAAATATAATACATTTTAGTGGGCTTCCAATGCTCTGGCTTTGACAAAAATCTTGGACATGACATAGTCATCTGATTTTCAGTCGGCTTGAGGATGTAGAGCTTGCCGAGTTGCGATCACCAAAACTGCCTAGTTATAGAAATTTATCATACTGGGTCATGATTGTTACAGACGCCGGGTTACATAATTGGTCTTCCTGAGTTCTTTACGTGAAGTCCTTATACATTGTGACGACTTGGTGCTTGCTTTTGTAAATATAGCTGGCTTGCTCAAAACTGAGAACCTGAAGGTGTACGGCAACGTAGTTATAGCTTAAGACTTGCTTCAATATAAATGCATATCACCTGTAGACCCTAATTCTTAAGAAGGGAACGTAGTTATAGCTTAAGACTTGCTTCAATATAAATGCTTCAACCTTGGAGAAATCCAGGTTGTTCATCTAAGTCACTAGTCATAAACTGAATATTTTGTACTTCACGTGTGTTGCCCCCAAGGGCCAGCTCATCAGTGTATGATGGGCTGGGTCTTCAATTTGGACTGTATAATCTGGGTAAACAACTGAATGATGTAGCCCCCAAGTGATGGGTCATTTGATTGCAACGACTTGGGACTTACATGTACTCCTATGAAAATAACATCATATGATGTAGCCCCCAAGTTTCGGGTCACTATTGATGTAGTGGACTTTGAATTTTTGACAGGACTAATTGGTAGCCTCTAAGGGCCGGCTCGTCATCATGTGATGGATCTGGTCTTCAATAAGACTAGTTGAAATGACCATGCATTAGCCCCCAAGTGTTGTGGTGCATGCTTGCGGTGACATGGAACTTTTATACTTGATACAATCTTGATTTGAATAATGTAGGCCCAAGTGCCAGGTCACGTGCGCTTATGGCGACTCGGGACTTTTCCTTCCACTGTAGAATTGTACACACAAGAACTCGTCATCGTGTACCCTCGACACCGGGGTGATGCACCGCAACACACGTCGAAGGAGACCCGCCGGAAGAGCGGTACACAAGACAATCCGGCGGGCGCTTTTGTTCACCCGAAACCCCACACACTCATGAGGGACCCCGTCAGGGCACGCGGCGGCTATGGGCTGCCATTGGTCGACCTAATCGCCCCTAGGGCCTCAAGGTTTGCCGCCCTGCAAGAAGAAGAACGAATGAAGAATGAGCAAGAAGAAGAACTAGGGTTAAAGAGAGAAGATAAAAGATAAAAAGTGGTAGATGATTTGATCGATTGTGTGTTGTTGAATCGGCCGTCACCCCTTTGGTATATAAGAGGTGTCTGGACTTCCTGAGCAAGAAAAAGGTTTGGATTCACGTCCAAAACCCTAGTCAAATTCGGATTGGTTTTGTCCGAACTTTCCAAAACTATACGATCTATAACTGTCTGCATCTTAGGGGTCCTTTTTGAGGTGGTAAACTACCTCGGATAGAAACGATCCCAAAAGCAATCTTGACTGTTTCGACGAGACGAACAAATTCCATGTTTAACGTTTTTTGATTAGAGGTTATCTCAAGGGTCAAACCACTCGCGCAAAAACAGGACACTATTTGCGCTACCCATCAGACACATTGGCTGATGGGGGACACCACTTTTGGCTCGTGATAGGGTTGTATTCGGATGGCTCTAAATTTTACAAATGATCTTAGATTTGGATGCTTGTTATATCAAAATCGACCATTTCGACGAGACGGAGACAATTCTTGTAGAAAGGTTTTTGAACTGAGGCCATCTTGGAGGCTTAATTGGTCGAATAATACTCTGAATATAGAATCTGAGTACTTAGAGTATAGTTTCGGCCCTTGAGATGAGACAAGATAGCGATGGACCAAACTTCAAAGATGTTCATGTTGAAAATATGGAACTTTTTCATGTAGACCACTTCTCCATTTGAGGTCATATTAAGTTAGTTCCTAACCATGCCAAAATTGGGTGTCAACACATGCCCCCTGTTTTTTGGCAAAACTTTTGTGCCGAAAAATAACTTGCACGGAGTTCATTCTAATCACGATGTCAACACTCCATCGGCCATTTGTGCTTAGGACGTTAAGTATATATCGGCCATTGCTTGTTTGAACCTCTTGATGCAACTTGGGTGAAAACTTCTCAACTTATATAACAATCCGATGATAAGGTTCCATAGATATGTATCTCAAAGCCATCCTCCGAACCATATTATTCACCTTTTCGTTAGAATTTTGTAGATAATCAAGAATGAACTTCCTCCAATCCTTTCTTTTCCTGCATAAAAGTTTCATTAGTGGCCGAGGTGGTGAGCTCCAGTTCGGCCTTACCTATGTTGGCAAGAATAAGCATCGGCTATTGATAGATGTGCAATACACCATGACGGACATGGTATCCTGATGCTTGCTATGCCAACACCCTCCAATTGTCATCTCTAGATATATGAAGAATATTAAAGCAACCCAAGGTAAATTTTGCATCTAGACATACCCCAAGATAAACTATAAGTGATTCGTCAAAACATTGATAAACCCTGGATATTTGTTGCACTACTCATAATGTATCACTGAACGCCTCAGTATGTATAGCACCTATAGCAAGTAAAAGATTCAATCCGAATAACAATGTATATTCGGCTTTAATCATTTGTGCATAAATATTTTAAGCGGCATGAGGCTTCACAAAATAGCACCATAAAGAGATATATAAACAACACCCCCACCTTGGTCATTGTTATGAATTGAACCATCAAAACATAATCTCCATAGTAATTGTCTCTCTCTCCAATCAAACAAAGGACGATGTTAGAGTACTACACCAGACATACTTTGACATATTCTTAGGGCGACAGGTAAATATCAGACGTTACCATGAGGTCCATGTAAAATTCACCCACCAAAGTATGTATAGCCTAAATAAACAAATGAAATTGCAATAAAATATGTCGGCCCCTTTGTGTCAGCAACATAAATGTAACTAACCAAATGTATAGTGATTTGGTAATACCATGTCATCATATAGAAAATTATGTTGCATCCGTGGATCAAAATAAATCCATGGAGGGTAATTGATCATACCTATGGATGAATTCCATGGCAAAGGCATCAATGGCACTGTTGAAGAAAATGTATGATGTGCTAACCAAAGATTTCGATGTTGTGATGCACACCTTTGGCTTAATTGTTTGTTTCTTCCATTCTTCTCTTTCTTCACTTTTATTGTACTTGTTGCAATAGAAGTATGCCCATCATTTTTGTAATGATTGATCCTCTTGGGAACCCATGCCATGTTCTTCTGTCTCAGCTCTTGTGCGCTAAGATTTTGCAATTTCTTCTTTTGCCAATACGATAAGCCGAGTTGGCATCTCGGCTGTGATTCTGTCTTAACCAATGGCAATTCCTTTGTGGCCTTGTGAACTCTCAACTTTTCTTCTTCAGATTTGGCAATTCGACTCTCAATAATTGCTTGCTTCATCTCATTGCCTTTAGTAGCCAATGTCAACAATTTAATTGGCTCTTTGTTATTTGATATCAAATCTGATGTAGCACACTTACAACCATCTTTCCTGACCCGGTATACTTGCCTGACCACCTCTTTCTTCGTCCATGGGGTCCGGACCGATTCCTTATGATTGAAACGGTCTTTCACATGTGATTGTTCAAATGTTGATCTTTTTGGAGTTGCATAATATTTGTGAGATGGTGTAAAATAAGATGAAGAATGTGCCCTTGTATCATACTGTCCCATGATGGATATGGATCTATATGAGCATAGGGAGGCTCCATGGCATTGGCATTGGCGGTCCAAAATAAGGATATGAATATTTCTTAAAATTCTCACTTTGCCAATACCGATCCTCATATTTGCGCCTTGGGGGTGATCTTGGTTTCTTTGCATGATTTGGCCGATAAGCATTCTTCTCTTCACTCTTCTTTTGATATTTATCCAATAGTTCAGCAAAGGTGATTTTTGATCTCTTACACTTATGTTTATTTCGGCCATTGTTTTCTTTTGGTTTGCTATCATCGATCACTAGATTTGCTTGCTGCCCCCCAGTCCTTGGCGTCTCCATTGTAGCTTTGATGGAATTCTCGCCCTCAAGATTAAGTTCATTATGCTCTTCAACAACTTCTTTACTTGAAATCTTGATCCCATCACCTGCAGTTTTTACCTTCTCTTTAAATGGATCGGCTTGAAGCAGCCGATGCAAAAACTTCCTGCCCTTGGGACCAATCAGAATAGACTTGTCATCTCTTGTTGTCTCAACAAATTTCAATCATCCTTTATCAATGGCCGATTTAACTATTTGATGAAACTTGTTGCAATCCTCAAAATTATGCTTCAATGAATCACGCAACTTACAATACATTCATCCCTGGACAGATGGCTCAACATGGTGATCAAGAATTCTAATATAATTATTTCTCAACAACAAATCAAATATTTGATCACACATTTTTGAATTAAGGGAAACTTTTTATTCTCTAGCCGATTTTGTTGTGAGAACGGCTTTGGAATTAAGCAAATGAATGGTTCAGATTTTGCATCACCCCATTCGGCTATGTATTGTGTTTTGCACTCTATCTTCGATGTCTTTGGATAAGAAACTATACTGGCATCGGTTTGCTCAGAAGATTTTAACCATGGCTTTAAATTTCTAAAACAAAAGTAGTTAGAACATACATGTCTCAATTGAGACCAAGTGTAAGCCAATTAAGAAATAAGCAAAGCTACCCAATTATATATGAGATTTAGATAAAGCAGTGCGAAAAGCCTTGGCTGCAATAATTTTTCGCTATCGGTCTTTCTGAATGGTGCAATATGATGACCGATATGCTTTTGTGACAATCTTATTGCTAACAAATAAATTACCCTTCTTCATTGGTCTCTCTATATTTCTTATGAAGATTTTTCAAATGTAAGCATCAACAACTAAGTCATGACCAAATCTGAAAAGAGGTAAATTAATTGCTAGACATACCTCTTCAAATATGTCGGGAGAGCATGATGGTGGTGTGAATTGAAGAATATCTTGCTTCGCCTTTGGATAGCTCCCCAATGCCTTGTCATCATCTTTTTCTTGATTTTGTGCATCATTAGTTTGAAGATCTTTGTCCACCATACTTTCTTTGGCTACTTGTTCTTGTTCTTGAAGCTCGTCAATTTCTATGGCATGAAACTCATAGGGCAGGAAGTAGGATCCATTAACTTCAAAAAAATCATGTATGGTTGTCTTGCTATACTTTCCATGCCTTTTCTTAACAATTTTGCCTCTTTGTATTTTATGGATTCGGAATATATACTACTTGATTCGGCTTTTTCAACCGAAGCACTTTTAGTTTCCGAATCATCATTCTTTTCACTGGTTATATCAATTGGCAAGGCTTCTTTTCTTTGAGCTAATTCCCTATCAATTCTCTCTTGGCAAAGTAGTTGCACCCTATCACGCAAAGCTTTAACTCCTCTCTCAATTTTAGCCCGCTCTAGATTAGTTTGCCCCCCAATGCTTTTAGAATCTTTCGGCAATGAAATGTTAGTGTTGCCGATTCTGTAGTGGGTGTATAATATGCTGCGGTACTAGGTGGAGGTGTATGCACTTCTGTATAACCATATGCTCTCTCACCAATACTATCAATTGACGAAGTTTCATCTTCCTGCAAAACTCTAGCCTTTATTGCAGCATAATCACGAACCAAGCCCTTTTCATATTATTCAAGGCAAAGAGCACTAATCCTCTCATTTTGCGCCACGCTCTTTTTTAATGCAGCCACAAGCTTTTCTGGAAGGGATTGCTCCGCAATAGTTTCAGATTCTTCTGGCAATGATTCGCGAGTGTTGCCGAAATTCTCAAATTGCGTAGAGCATGCATTATATGCTATAGTATTAGATGAAAACACATGCATTCCTGTAAAATTTTCACTTATTCGGCTATGACCATGAAAGTGTGGGGTCGAATTATGAACATCAAAGTTACGTACGATGTTGGAAATTTACTAACAAGAGGTGTAGCATATAATAGTTGAGAGTAATTGGTCGAATAGCTAGTAGTAACATGGCCAATTCTCCCATCCATGAGCATGGTTGGATTCACATATTTCAAATTAGTTACCAATAAATAAAAAGGTGAAACACTTTCTTGTATGCTATTGGAAATTTTAACATGAGGTGTTTCAAATTGATTAACCAAACCCATCATGTTGTTCATCGGCATATGGATTTGTGGGGTTGCCGATGCATTAGAGTTTGGATACATATGTTGTACATTGCTAAAATCATAAGAATTTGAAGCGTGAAGATTGTTTTGCATCGGCCCTTGCGCATAATTAGATGAGTCATTGATAAAACTAGGGCTAACTGATACATTATGCTCATTAGGTGATCCAACAACAACATATGGATTATTTGCATCTATGAAGAAGAATTGGGTATTGATATTACCTTTGTAGATTGCAGCAACTTGATTACGATCTCTTCATAGCAAGAACGGGATGGAGATCGTCAAAGCTTCGTCCCCAGCGGAGTCACCAAAAAGTGTGTTTGCACAAGAACGCGTCACCGTGTACCCTCGACGCAGGGGGTGATGCACCGCAGCACATGTCAAAGGAGACCCGCCAGAAGCGCGGTACGCAAGACAATCCGATGGGTGCTTTTGTACACCCGAAAGCCCACACACCTGGGAGGGGCCCCGTCAGGCCGCGTGGCGGCTATGGGCTGCCCTAGGTCGACCTAATCTCCCTTAGGGCCTCGAGGTTTGCCGCCCTGCAAGAAGAAAAACGAACGAAGAACGAGCAAGAAGATGAACTAGGGTTAAGGAGAAAAGATAAAAGATAAAAAGTCGTAGATGATTTGATCGATTGTGTGTTGTTCAATCGACCGTCACCCCTTATAGGTATATAAGAGGCGGCTGTACTTCCCGTGCAAGGAAAAGTTTTGGATTCACGTCCAAAACCCTAGTCAAATTTGGATTGGTTTTGTCCGGACTTTCCAAAACTATTCAGTCTAAAACTGGCTGCACCTTGCGGGTCTTTTTTGAGGTGGTAAACGACCTCGGGTAGAAACGAGCCCAAAAGCAATCTTGACCGTTTCGATGATACGAACAACTTTCATGTTAAATGTTTTTTTATCAGAGGTAATCTCGAGGGTCTAATCGCTCGTGCAAAACAGGATACTATTCGCGCTACCCATTAGACTTGGTGGCTGATGGGACGCACCACTTTTGGGTCGTGATAGGGTTGTATTCGGATGGCTCTAAATTTTTCAAATGAACTCAGATTTGGACTACTTTTATATCAAAATCGACCGTTTCGACGAGACGAAGACAATTCATGTAGAACGGGTTTTCAACTCAGGCCATCTTGGAGGCTTAATTGGCCAAATAATACTCTAAATATAAAATCTAAGTACTTCGAGTATAGTTTCGGCCCTCGATATGTGATCGGATAGTGATGGCCCAAACTTCGAAGATGTTCAAGTTGACAATACAGAACTTTTTCATGTAGACCACTACTCCATTCGAGGTCATCTTAATTAAGTTCTTGACCATGCCAAAATTGGGTGTCAACAAGAATAAACTCATATCCACCATCTGGATGATGTTGCTGAATGCCTTGCATATCAATTTTGGACCATGATCCTTGTTGTAAGCTGGTATTGTAGGATGAGGGAGTAATAGCCATTTCTCTGAAGCGGCTTTGGAAACCTCAATCACCAAATACTAGTTATGATAACCATAATGAAAATCCAGCCATGTTGGCTATTAAAGATTTGAATAATGTAACTAGGTTTGAAAACTGGCTCCTGCAACATAAACCAGTATATCCATGCATATATGATGCATGGTACGTGTCGGGGATAGACCCCGCGGTATAACCCAGTCAGAAGTATGACCCGGACAGGACCTAGCGTCTCATGGTAACTGCCCGAGATTGGCGGCTCGTGAGAGGGCCGACTCACAGAGAATGTCAAAGAAGAGCAAGACCTAGCAAAGGATGCAACACCCAGATTTGTATCCGACTTGTAATAGAAAATAGATTAGTCCTAATCGTATTAGGACTCTACATGTAAGCCAGACTCTTCAACTTATATAAGGAGGGCACCCCAAGAGGGATAGGTTTTAGACAAACAGACAAGTCTTAAACAAGATCAAAGTAGATGCTATTGAGATAGAGGTAGCGAAGAACCGCCCTTGTAATCAAGATCATCATCATCATCAATATCAATCAAGTAGGATGTAGGCTTTTACCTCCACCCTGAGGGGCCGAACCTGGGACCCGAGTCTCTTGATTCCGACCAACCCCATTCAAGCTACTACCTAGTTGCATTGGCCTCACGAGGAAGTCCTCACACTAGGACATCTGTCGTGACAAAACCATGACAGTTGGCCCCCACCGTGGGGCAGGCGCATGGTGTTGTGTTCTTCAAGGGATCTTTCCTAGGGATCGAGAAGCTTATGACCCACTGGAGCGACAAGAGTCAGTGCGGAAGGATCTATGACAACCTTGAAGCAGAGCCAACAAATGCATTATCTTCTGATCAGAATCGCGCCTTTGGAGAGATATATACGATATTAGATTCAAGAGAAGTTAGGGTTCTGTCATGTGCTCCACCGCGCGCATCTCTGGCAATCCATGAATTCGAGGATGGACGAATTTCTACTGCAGTCGAGATCGACAGAAATTCAATTATCTGCGTCATTGAGCGATCAGGTCTACATGTTAGTCTCAACGGCCATTGAAGCTCTTCAGTTCTTTCTCTACTATGTCCGGCGTTTCAAGTTCCATGAAAATTTCCATCTGGGCCCTATGCATCGATCTACTAGCTGCAAGTAGCTACTGGTGGTTTATGTATTCATGGTTTCTCCTACTCACGTGAAAAATTGCACCGGCCCACGCCTGAACGGTTTCTACTCACGTGCTCCACGTCAACACGCAAGGATATCAATCAAGGAGTACTACTCTGTGTATATCACATAAAGGACAAAATCCTTATGGACGAAAGGATTTGCTCGCATAGCTCTGCAAAAGCCAGTCAACGTGGGCTATGATGAGTTGTGTTTTTTTGGAAAAGGAGGATGATCCCCGGCCTCTGCATTTGGGAGATGCATGCGGCCATTTTATTGATTATTCTTGAGGACCTTACAAAGTAGTACAACAATATGTCTGAATCCACCATCTTGGCAACATCTGCCGCTACTCCAATCCATATGATGAAGGGGTGCAAGATGGGCCAAATACCCAGACCTCTCACCTAAGCCTGACATCTAAAGCTGGAGGCCCCGACTGAGCCACATACCGGGTCTGGGGCACAAACCGGTCCGACGCACTCACATGTGTCGTCGCGCCATCTTCCAACTGGTCCATCTTTAGAGCAGATTGAGGTGCCAACCTTTGCAGGCACCTCTGCCATCGATGCCACCATGACGCCAAACAACGACCTCCACCTACGCGAGTCGATCTGCAAGCAACGGACGCAGATCCATTCTATGATAGGGCCGCACCACCGCCGTCGCCCACCACCCACAAGTGCCACCTAGCCCCAAGGTTCCCAGAGGGGCCCCTTCAAGAAGGGAACGACGCCGTGAGTGCCATCGCCGCCCAAAAAAGTTAGGGCTTTCGGCCGGGAGAGCTAGGGGAAGGGGAAGTGAGGGGATGAGTCCATACCAATGCCTCCAAGGAGGGAAAGGGCGCCCTTAGGCGTCGTCGTCGACGCGGCCGGCCATGACCGACCATGGATTTCGCCCAAACTAGATCCCCGCCACCAGCAATGCCTCCTGTACAGAACCGATGACCCAAGGAAGCGCAGCCCGACGAGGCTAGCCCGCACGCCGAACAGGGGAGGAGGGGAGGCGCCAGATCGCACGCACCAGTCACCGCAGAAACCTCCGCCGATCGCCAACGACCTACGGATCCCGCCGCCCGCGTGGACGGGGTGCCAGATCCACCGCCTGCATGGCTGCTAGCCGGCCGTGCCTTGCCAATGGAGTTGCCGCTCCAGATCCGGGGTTCCCCACATAGAGGTAGGGCAACCGAGGCCCCGCCGCCAGCATCCTTGGTGCCCCGAGCTTGCCCGGCGGCTGCCTCAGGTGGCGGCGAGGAAGGGAAGCGGAGGAGGGGCGGCTAGGGAGGAGGAGGGAGGAGGAGGAGGGGCGGATAGGGTTGGGAGGGAGGGAGGAGGAGGGCGGCTGGGAGGGAGGAGGAGGAGGGGCGGCTAGGGTTGGGAGGCGATGAGTTGTGTGCGACGTGGATTGGCCAAACCGGCATGATTCGATGTTGTATTGTTGACGAGGATGAAGCTATGCTTGCACATTTTATGGGTGGATTAAATAGAGAGGTTCAGACCATTCTAGATTATAAGGAATATAATAATATCACTCATTTACTCCATCTTGCTTGCAAAGCTAAACATGAAGTGCAGGATCGATAGGCATTGGCGTGAACTAACTTTTCTGCAGGTCGACCTTGACCATGGACACCGTGTGCATCATCTACTTCCACATGTTCTGCTGTACAAGTGCCTCCGTCAGCGACCACTACCAACCATGATACAAGAAAGCAGGCACAACCACCACTATCTCCCAAGGGCACACCTTTCTGGGCCTGCACAGAGTTCTTATTCATCCATGGCATCAACAGGGCAAACACATGATATTATTTGTCGTTGTTGCAAGGGTGGAGGTCATTATGCGAGACAATTCCCATTTAAGCGTGTGATGATTGTTACGGAGGATGGTGGGTATGAGTACTCTAATGACTATGATGAGGAGACTTTGGCTCTTATTACAAGTGAAGAACACGGTGGAGATGATTCTGATCATGAGACGCAATACATGGCTGTTGAAGATGCTAACATGTATGAATGTTTAGTTGCTCAACGTGTTTTGAGTGTGTAGGTTACACAAGCTGAGCAAAATCAGAGGCACAATTTCTTCCATACAAAGGGAGTTCTGAAGGAACGTTCTACTCGCGTCATCATAGATGGTGGGAGCTACAACAACTTGGCTAGCATGGAGATGGTGAAGAAGCTATCTCTCACCATAAGACCACATCCACATCATTACTACATCCAATGGTTCAACAACAACAGCAAGGTTAAGGTAACATGTACTATTCGTGTGCATTTTAGTATCTCCACATATGCTGATTATGTTGATTGTGATGTGGTATCTATGCAAGCATGTTCCTTATTATTTGGTAGACCATGGCAATTTGATAAAATATTTGTTCACCATGGTAGAAATAATCAGTATACTCTTGTTCATTAGGACAAAAATATTACTTTGCTTCCTATGACTCCTAATTCCATTTTGAAAGATGATATTAATTCAGCTAATAAAGCAAAACAGGAGAAACATAAGAGTGAAAATCAGATTGTGGCAAAAGAATTTGAGCAACAAATGAAGCCTAATAATAAACTATCCAGTGTTGCTTCTGAAATTAAATTGAAAAGTGCATGTTTACTTGCCACCAAATCTGATATTGATGATCTAGATTTCAGCAAATCTGTTTGCTATGCTTTTGTGTGTAAAGAGGCATTATTTTCTTTTGAGGATGTACCTTCCTCTTTGCCTCCTGCTGTGACTAACATTTTGTAGGAGTTCGCTGACGTCTTTCCACAAGACGTGCCACTGGGATTACCACATATTCAAGGGATTTAGCATCAGATTGACTTAATTCCCGGTGCTTCGCTGCCTAACCATGCGCCATACCGTACCAATCCAGAGAAGACAAGGGAGATTATGCGTCAAGTACAGGAGCTGCTCGACAAAGGTTATGTACGCGAATCTCTTAGTCCTTGTGCTGTTCCTATTATACTTGTGCCAAAAAAGGACGGTACGTCGGGTAGGTGTGTTTATTGTACAAGCATTAATAATATTACTATTCGTTATCTTCATCCTATTCCTAGGCTAAATGACATGCTTGATCAATTGAGTGGCTCTACAATATTCTCCAAAGTTGATTTGCGTAGTGGATACCATCAAATTCGTATGAAATTGGGGGATGAATAGAAAACAACATTTAAAACTAAGTTTGGATTATATGAGTGGTTATTCGTGCCTTTTGGGTTAACTAATGCACCTAGTACTTTCATGAGATTAATGCACGAAGTTTTATGTGCTTTCATTGGACGATTTGTGGAAGTCTATTTTGATGATATACTGATTTATAGCAGATCTTTGGAGGAACATTTGGAACATTTACGTGTTGTTTTTATTGCTCAACGTGATGCATGTTTGTTTGGTAACCTTTGGAAGTGCACCTTCTGCACCGACCGAGTATCTTTTCTTGGATATTATGTTACTCCACAGGGAATTGAAGTTGATAAAGCCAAGATTGAAGCTATTGAGAGTTGGTCGAAGCCCAAAACAGTCACAAAAGTGAGGAGTTTCCTTGGCCTCGCTGGTTTCTATAGGCGTTTTGTGAGAGACTTCAGCACCATTCCTGCACCTCTCAACGAGCTTACAAAGAAGGATGTGCCTTTTGTTTGGGGTACCGCATAGGAACAATCCTTCACAATATTGAAAGATAAGTTGACACATGCTCCTTTACTCCAACTTCCTGATTTTAATAAGACTTTTGAGCTTGAATGTGATGCTAGTGGAATTGGATGAACCGAGGCGTAGACACCGACTCGACTCCACGCCGAGCCTGCCTTACCTCGCTGCGCTCCTGCGGCCTCCGAGCCACGATCCCCATGGCTCTGGTCTCATGCTACCTCAAGCCGCTCGGCCTCGGCCGCCTCCGTCGGCCCTCCATGGCTCGACCTCGCCTCGAGTCGCCGCTCCCGCTCACCTCGCCTCCAAACCACCGAGACTGCCGCCATCTCGCCTCACTATCTTCCACCATAACCCCCGCACAACTGGTTTTGCCACGGCCACAGACGCCGCCCACGAGGAGATGTCTACGTTTGCCTTTGGGCTGCCACAGCCGCGACCCGCCTTTCCACAGCCGCCGCCGCGACTTACCTCACTGTAGGCCTCCACATTTGTGGCCCCACCACGAGCCACTTCTCCGAGTCAGCTCCGCCACTGAGACCACAGGCAAGCCTTGCTTCTGTCATCAACTGCTTTGCCGGCATCGCTTTGTCAACCCGCCTTCACTACTACGCCATCAAGCCACCTCTGCCTTGCGGCTCTAAATTTCCTTCGATCCGCCCCCACGACTCCAAACCGACTCGCTTCCAAGCTCGTGTCGTCATGGCCACTCTTCTATGCCCATGCCTGCCTCAACCACTGCTCTGAGCTGCCCTTGTCGAGCCACTTGTGAAGAATGAAAAAATTGACCCTTTACGCAAAGTTCAGCATAAAATGAACCCGATTTCAAATTATTTCACAAAATGGCCCTTTTACATAACACCCGGACCCAGGGCGCCATGTTAGACAACATGACGCCTTGTTCAAAGGCGTCATGGGATCATCGTTGACTCGTCAAGTGATACGCCTCCAACGTATCAATAATTTTTTATTGTTCCATGCTATTATATTATCAACCTTGGATGTTTTATATGCATTTGTATGCTATTTTATATGATTTTTAGGACTAACCTATTAACCAGAGCCTAGTGCCAGTTTCTGTTTCTGTTTTTTCCTTGTTTTAGAATATCATAGAAAAGGAAAATCAAATGGAGTCCAATTGACCTGAAACTTCACGGAACTTATTTTTGGATCATAAGAAGCCCAGAAGACTTGGAGTCCACGTAAGGGAAGCTTCGAGGAGGCCACGAGGTAGGGGGAACGCACACACCCCTGGGTGCGCCCTACACCCTCATGGGCCCCTCGTGGCTCCCCTGACGTACTCCTTCCGCCTATATATCTCCATATACCCTAAAAACATCCGGGAGCACAATAGATCGGGAGTTCCGCCGCCAGAAGCCTCCGTAGACACCGAAAACCAATCTAGACCCATTTCGGCACCCTGCCGGAGGGGGCAATCCCTCTCCAGTGGCCATCTTCATCATCCCGGTGCTCTCCATGACGAGGAGGGAGTAGTTCTCCCTTGGGGCTGAGGGTATGTACCAGTAGCTATGTGTTTGATCTCTCTCTCTCTCTCTCTCTCTCTTGTTCTTGAGGTGATACGATCTTGATGTATCGCGAGCTTTGCTATTATAGTTGGATCCTATGATATTTCTTCCCCCCCTCAACTCTCTTGTAATGAATTGAGTTTTCCCATTGAAGTAATCTTATCGGATTGAGTCTTTAAAGATTAGAGAACACTTGATGTATGTCTTGTCGTGCATATCTATGGTGACAATGGGATATCACGTGATTCACTTAATGTATGCTTTGGTGACCAACTTGCGTGTTCCTCCCATGAACTTATGCATAGGGGTTGGCACACGTTTTCGTCTTGACTCTCAGGTAGAAACTTTGGGGCACTCATTGCGGTCCTATGTGTTGGTTGAATAGATGAATCTGAGATTGTGTGATGCATATCGTATAATCATACCCACGAATACTTGAGGTGACATTGGAGTATCTAGGTGACATTAGGGTTTTGATTGATTTGTGTCTTAAGGTGTTATTCTAGTATGAACTCTAGGGTTGTTTGTGACACTTATAGGAATCGCCCAATGGATTGATTGGAAAGAATAACTTTGAGGTGGTTTCGGACCCTACCATAATCTCTTCGTTTGTTCTCCGCTATTAGTGACTTTGGAGTGACTCTTTGTGGCATGTTGAGGGATAGTTATATGTTCCAATTATGTTATTATTTTTGAGAGAACTTGCACTAGCGAAAGTATGAACCCTTGGCCTTGTTTCAACGCATTGCAATACCGTTTACGCTCACTTTTATCATTAGTTACCTTGCTGTTTTTATATTTTCAGATTACAAAAACTATTATCTACTATCCAAATTGCACTTGTATCACCATCTCTTCGCCGAACTAGTGCACCTATAAAATTTACCATTGTATTGGGTGTGTTGGGGACACAAGAGACTCTTTGTTATGTGGTTGCAGGGTTGCTTGAGAGAGACCATCTTCATCCTACGCCTCCTACGGATTGATAAACCTTAGGTCATCCACTTGAGGGAAATTTGCTACTGTCCTACAAACCTCAGCACATGGAGGCCCAACAACGTCAACAAGAAGAAGGTTGTGTAGTAGACATCAATCTCTTTTCTGGCGCCATTGCCGGGGAGGTGAGTGCTTGAAGGTATATCTTTAGATCTTGCAATTGAATCTTTTTGTTTCTTGTTTTAGCACTAGTCTAGTTTATAAAAGAAAACTACAAAAAATATGGAATTGAGTTTGCCTCATACGCTTCATCTTTTTAATATCTTTCGTGAGTATGATGGAAAGGAAAATTGTGCCAAAGTGTTAGAAGAAGAGCATGATTGCAATGTTGTTAGTATGAATTCCTTGAATATCCATGATGACAATGATATGCAAAGCCACAAGCTTGGGGAAGCTATGTTTGATGAACATGATATTTTTTGTCCCCCAAGTTTTGATGAGCAAATTTATTATGATGAAATCATGCCTCCTATTTATGATGATTATATTGATGAAAGTGGATCTGGAGAGGTCATGACTTTATTTTGTGATGAATCCACTATTTCGGAAGAGGTTTCAATTGATTATGAGAACAAAGTTGCTATCTATGATGATTATTGTGATGACTTGTATGCTATAAAGAATAATGATAACCATGAAACTAGTCATCATGATTTTAGTTTTCAATTGGTTTATGCTTCACATGGTAATTATTTTGTTGAGTTTGCTCGCACTATTATTCATGAGAAGAAATTTGCCTATGTGGAGAGTAGTAAATTTTCTATGCTTGTAGATCATGAAAATAAAGCCTTATGTGATGGTTATATTGTTGAATTCATCCATTATGCTACTGAAAATTATTATGAGGGAGGAATATATGCTTGTAGGAATTGCAATAATATCAAGTTTCCTCTCTATGTGCTTACAGTTTCAAAGTTATGCTTGTTTTGCCTTCCTATGCTAGTTGATTATTGTTCCCATAAGTTGTTTGCTCACAAAATCCCTATGCATAGGAAGTGGGTTAGACTTAAATGTGTTAGTCATATTCTTCATGATGCTCTCTTTATGTTTCAATTCTTATCCTTTATGTGAGCATCATTGAAATCATCATGCCTAGCTAGGGGTGTTAAACGATAGCGCTTGTTAGGAGGCAACCCAATTTTATTTTTGTTACATGCTTTTTGTTCCTGTTTACTAATAAATAATTTTTCTTGCCTCTGTTATGATTGAGTTTTTATGTTTTAATTAGCCAAGTAGAACCGCTGGGAAGACTTGGGGAAAGTCTTTGCGATCATGCTGTAAAAAACAGAAACTTTAGCGCTCACGAGAATTGCTGCCAATTTTTATTGGAGAGTGCTATTTAGTTATTCTTTTTGCATATGACTAATAGATAAATTCCTCACATCCATCTATTTATTTGAGAATTTTATGAGTTTGTAGCGACCAGACCTCAAACAGTCTGATCCCTGTGCTCCGGTGTCATCCCTGGATCAGTAATGCTGACACCACACAGTACTCGGAGGATTTATAGCAGAGTAGCAATCACACACTTATTACATCGAGTGTCTCATAAGAAAGCTTATTACAATAAATATGGCTTAAGGCCATCTAATAACAATAACGGCGGAAGGCTTGGAAGATAAGTGAGTCCATCAACTCCAACGGCATCACTAAGTATAGGTCCACGACCTAAAAACTCCTTAATCATCGTCTGAAAAGTCTGCAACATTAACGTTGTAGCCCGAAAACGGGTCAGCACATGGAATATGCTGGCAAGGTAACACATAGAGAGTCATGGAATGAAACAGCTATACTATATGCATATTTGGCTGGTGGAAAAGCTCTATGGTTATATGTTTTTGCGAAAAGCCAATTTTTCCCTACTACAAAGGAATAAAATTTATTTAACTATCATGGTAGTTGTTAAACATTGAGAATGGTTGACAGCATTCTCAATCCCAATTAAGCATCAACATTAAACATAACCCAACAAAATTAATTTAGAGTAACATGTTGAGATTCACATGATAATCCAGGTACTAGATACTCAAGATGTCCATAACCGGGGACACGGCTAATCATGATTAGTTTGTTACACTCTGCAGAGGTTTGCGCGCTTTTCCCCACAAGACTCGATCGCCTCCGTTTGGTTTCTCGCACTACATGGTGTTTGAGAAGACGGATGATCGAGACATAATCTTTCAGAAGCGCTAGCACCTTACGATCGGGTAGACCGTACAACCTACATCCCCTACATCTTCTAGTCTACCACTGTAAGAGTTCGCACAACTTAGTCAACTATGCTAGAGCCCATAATAGCTTGTGGCTGCACACGGAAGTTTCTAGTATGAATAGTCTTATGATCCCTTTGAGCCTGGGTGGCGGTCCAAAAGAAAACAGGCAAGTCCTGGAATACCCAGGTGTCTCAATCCACCCAGATGTGTGTTTAAGTTGCCACCTTAGATAAACCATTAATTAACAAAACTCACATCTGTCATGGATATCACTCACCCAATCCACGTCTACTAGCATAACATGGCATAATAAGCAAACGCGGAAGTAACTCCCAAAGGTTTGATAATAAACAGGTAATAGGTACTACCTCAACTACTTCCCATCCCACAATTTAATTAGATCCTAATCATGCAATGTGTGAGGATTGATCTAATGCAATAAAACTAGGTAGTAGAAAAAGGTATCATCAAAGTGTTACTTGCCTTGCTAATGATCCAGGAAACCAAGCGATTCGAAGTAACAAGCGGCGCACTCCGGATACTCTATCGCAAACAAACAAACGAGCAAGCAATAAGTACTCATGTAATGCACAGGTAAAACTCAAATAAGAGATATAACCAGAAGGTTCAACTTAAGAACTCCGGTTGGCAAAAAGAATCAAATCGAACAAAGGAACGAAAATCAAACGGTGAAAGAAAACAACTTCGTTCTAGTAATCTGGATCTAGGGCAAATTTTACAGTAGCAAAATCTTGTTTAAGTTGGTTAAATGGATAGAGGGTTTCGAGACAAAACTCTAGGCGCTTGAATCACCTGATTCCGATAAACGAGCGAAAAGATAAACTAAAACGAAAATCGGATCAGGAATCGCGATCAGATAAATCGCGGATTTAATCCGAGAAAACGAAAACTGATGAACATTTAATCGAACGGACATTCGTTAACAGAAACTAACCGGTGAACACGTTCGCTAAAACGAACGGATCGGTGAACGTCGGCGGCTATACCTCCGGCGAGGTACTCCGGCGGCGGGGCGGGGCTCCGGCGGCGGCGGTGGCTATGCGGGGCGGCAGGGCGGCGCAGCAGCGGCGGCGCGGCGTGCGGCGTGCGGCAGCAGCGCAGGCGGCGAGGCGGCTGCGGCTTGGCGGGGCGGGGTGGGGTGAGGTGAGGGGCGGCGGGGTGGCTCGGTATTTAAGAGAGGGAGGGGGTGCTGCCTTGGGGGAGGGGGCACGGCGGCGGCCCCGAGCCGGACTCGAGCGGCGGCGTGGCTCCGGTCTCCTAGAGGGAGACGCAGGCGGCGGGGTGGGCCGTCGGCTGGGCCTTGGCCCAGTCGGCGCGCGGCAAGTTTTTTTAATATATATATTCTGCTCGGAAAAATAAAAAAAAAAGAAATACTAAACGGACTCCAAAAATTCCGAAATAAATTTCCACGGGCTTCTAAAATCAAGCCTCACAGGGTGAACATTTATTTGGGACCTAAATGCAATTTTGAAAAAAGCACATTTCCTAAATCAAATAAAACACCGAAAAACTACGAAATAAAATCTTATTTGATTTTATTATTAAATCCTCAATATTTCTTTATTTTGGGAAAGTCATTTTATTCCCTCTCTCATAGTTTTGTAATAGAAATAATTGAGGATCAAATAAATAAAATCAAATGATCCTATTCTCAAAATTTGAGAGAACTCAAATATGAAAATATAGAAATCCCCAACTCTCTCCGTGGGTCATTGAGTTGCGTAGAATTTCTAGGATCAACCAAAATGCAAAAGAAATATGATATGCATTGATGATCTAATGTATAACATTCCAAATTGAAAATTTGGGATGTTACAAACCTGCCCCCCTTAAGATGAATCTCGCCCTCGAGATTCGGGTTGGCTAGAAAATAGGTGAGGGTGGTCTTTGAGCAAATCTTCCTCTCGTTCCCAGGTGGCTTCATCCTCCGTGTGGTGGCTCCACTGAACTTTGCAAAACTTGATAACCTTGCTGCGAGTAACTCGGTTGGCAAACTCGAGAATCTTGACTGGTTTCTCCTTGTAGGTCAAATCGTTATCCAACTGAATAGTTTCCAAAGGCACTATATCTCTCAACGGTATGTCAGCCATCTCCGCATGACACTTCTTCTGCTGAGAAATGTGGAACACATCATGAACTCCTGACAATCCTTCGGGCAATTCCAACTTGTAGGCCACTTCTCCCATACGCTCCAAAACTCGATATGGTCCTTCAAATCGTGGCGCTAACTTCCCTTTAACTCCAAAACGCTTTGTTCCCCGAAGTGGAGATACTCGAAGATAAGCTCTATCTCCAACTCCGTAAACTGTCTCCTTGCGTTTAGAATCTGCATAACTTTTCTATCTAGACTGGGCTACCTTGAGCCTATCGCGAATCAACTTCACCTTCCATTCAGACTCTTTAATCAAGTCAGGTTCAAACAACTGACGGTCTCCAACTTCGTCCCATGACAATGGTGTCCTGCACCTCCTTCCGTACAAGGCTTCGAAAGGGACCATCTTTAAACTGGTTTGGTAACTGTTGTTGTAAGAGAACTCTGCATATGGCAAATTGTCGTCCCAACTAGATCCATAATCTAGCGCACAAGCTCTCAGCATATCCTCCAAAATATGATTGACTCTCTCGATCTGTCCATCTGTCTGTGGATGAAAAGCTGTACTGAATTCTAGCCTGGTACCCAAAGTTTCATGCAACTGCTTCCAGAACTTTGAGGTAAACTGGGTTCCTCTATCTGATGTGATACTCCTTGGAACTCCATGCAGAAAAACGATCCTGGTCATGTATATCTTTGCGAACTTAGCACTGGTGTAAGTGGTCTTTACTGGGATGAAATGAGCTACTTTCGTCAATCGATCAACTACAACCCAAATTGAGTCATAGCCTGAACGAGTCCTGGGCAATCCCGTGATAAAATCCATGCCTAGCCTATCCCACTTCCATTCGGGTATCGACAATGGTTGTAACAATCCTGCTGGCTTCTGATGCTCTGCCTTTACTCTTTGACATACATCACAAACTGCTACATACTCCACTATATCCTTCTTCATTCCGGTCCACCAGAAAATATCCTTCAAATCCAAATACATCTTGGTGTTTCCTGGGTGAATCGAATATGGTGAGTCGTGTGCCTCTTGCAGTATCAACTTCCTGATCTCCGGGTCATTGGGCACGTAAACACGGTCTTCAAACAATAGGGTGTCGTGTTCATCCTCACGAAATCCTTTAGCTTTTCCTTTGCTTAGTTTCTCCTTTATAGCGGCAATCTCTCTGTCAGCTTTCTGAGCTTCTCTGATTCTATCCATCAAAGTTGACTGAATCTCCAATGCTGCTACATAGCCTCTCGGAACTATTTCCAAACATAGTTCACGAAGATTTTCTGCTAACTCCCTTGGTATTTCTCCTATCATTAACGTATTGACATGGCTCTTGCGGCTTAATGCGCCAGCTACTACATTAGCCTTTTCGGGGTGATAATGCAATTTCATATCATAATCCTTGATAAGCTCCAACCATCTCCTTTGTCTGAGATTTAACTCCTTCTGTGTGAAAATGTACTTCAACTCTTATGATCCGTGTACACCTCACAATGATTTCCAATGAGAAAATGCCTCCATGTTTTCAAGGCATGCACTATGGCTGCTAACTCCAAATCATGCGTAGCATAATTTAACTCATGAGACTTCAGTTGTCTTGAGGCATATGAAACAACTCTCCCTTCCTGCATAAGTACTGCTCCAAGTCCTCGACGTGAAGCGTCGCAATACACCTCATAGTCCTTGGTTTGATCTGGCAAAATCAACACCGGTGAGGTAACCAAACGTTTCCAAGAAAACTTTTGAGAAATTCTCAATAAATCTCCGATAGTATCCTGCGAGTCCAAGAAAACTTCGGATCTCTCCAACTATTGTTGGGGCTTCCCACTTGGTCACGGTTTCAACTTTAGCGGGATCTACTGCTGTACCTTCACCAGATATAACATGTCCGAGGAATCCTACTTCCTTCAACCAAAACTCACATTTGCTGAACTTGGCATATAATTGATGTTCTCTGAGTTTTCCAAGTACCAAACGCAAATGCTCCTTATCCTCCTCTTCATTCTTCGAGTAAACCAGGATATCATCAATGAACACTATGACGAACTTATCCAAAAACTCCATAAACACTTTGTTCATCATGTTCATAAAATAGGCAGGTGCATTAGTCAGACCAAATGACATAACGGTGTACTCATATAGCCCATATCTGGTAGTAAAAGCTGTCTTCAGAATATCCTGTTCTCGAATCTTCAACTGGTGGTATCGTGATCGCAGATCGATCTTGGAAAATACCTTAGCTCCTTGCAATCGATCAAACAGATCGTTGATCATTGGTAGTGGGTACTTGTTCTTGATCATTACTTCATTCAATCCTCGATAATCAACAACCATCCTTAACGATCCATCCTTCTTCTCCACTAGAAGTATTGGCGATCCCCAAGGTGAAGAACTTGGGCGAATATATCCCTTATCCAGTAACTCCTTAATCTGCTTCTTAATTTCCACCAAATCCTTTGCTGGCATCCTATATGGTCTCTTTGATATTGGCCCTGTGCCTGGCAATAGCTCAATCAAAAACTCGATATCTCTATCCGATGGCATGCCTGGCAACTCTTCTGGAAATACATCAGGGAAATCTCTTACCACTAGTACTTCCTCCTGCACAACTCCTGTGAGGCAATTTACTTGGGTCCTCTTTGGCACATGCCGGGATACATACTTGATCCTTCTCCCTTCTGGGGTGGTAAGCAAAATTGACTTACTAGCACATTCAATATTCCCTTCATACTTTGATAACCAATCCATGCCTAATATCACATCCAATCCTTGAGATTCCAATACTATTAGGTCTCAGGGAAAAACATAGTTACCAATCCTTAATGGTAACCGATCACACCATAGACTAGCCACATACTCTGCTCCAGGCGAGGTTACTAACATGGGTGACCTAAGGGCTTGGGTTGATAGGTTGTATTTATCCACAAATCCCTTTGAGATGTATGAATGCGATGCACCAGTATCAAAAAGAACGAGTGAAGTAAATGACTTAACCAAAAACTTACCTATTATTGCATCGGGATGAGCTTCAACCTCCTCCACGCTAACGTGGTTCACCTGTCCCCTGTTGAAAGGGTTCGGCTTCTTCCCAAAACTTCCATTGCCATTTTGGCCTTCAGGACATTCATTGGCATAGTGTCCGGTCTTCGAACACTTATAGCAGGTGACTTGGTTCAAGTCCTTCTTGGCTGGGGTTGAGGGGTTGGTGCGGTTCTGGCTGTTGCTTCCTCCATTGCCATTACCATTCTTGGTGCCATTGTGATTGTGCGAGCTACCTCCTCCATGAGTATGCTGAAAATGTCCTCCAAGTCTAGGGGTAAAACGTGGCTTCTGCTGAGCTCCTGAATTGTACTTTCCTTGTCCATATTTCCTCTTGCGATTCTCAATTTGCTGCTGCTTCCCTTCAATCCTAAGAGCATGATCTACCAACTCCTGGTAGTTGTTGAAGGTGGCTACCATCAACTGCATGCTCAACTCATCATTCAGTCCTTCCAGAAACTTCTCCTGCTTAGCTGCATCCGTAGCGACGTCATCTGGGGCATAACGTGCTAACTTACTAAATTCCTCCACATACTGGCCAACTGTCCGTCCTCCTTGGCGCAAGTTACGAAACTCACGCTTCTTCATGGCCATAGCTCCTACTGAAACATGGGTAGTACGGAAAGCCTGCTGAAACTGGTCCCATGTGACAGTGTCGACTGGGAAGGTGGCTGTGAAATTCTCCCACCATGATGCTGTGGGTCCTTCTAACTGATGTGCGGCAAACTTCACCTTCTCCGCATGTGTGCATCCTTCTGTGGTCAACTCCCTAGCTGTCTTGCGGAACCAATCATCTGCTACTATCGGCTCGGTGCTACTGGAAAACACCGGCGGATTCAGCCTAAGAAAACGGGCTAAGTGGTCAACAGGTGGTGGTGGTGGTGGTGGTGGGTTGTTGTTATTGTTCCCCTGATTCTGATTCTGGACTAGCAACTGCATCAATGTGTTCTGCTGCTGGATCAACTGGGTGAGCTCCGGTGGGAAGGCAAATCCGGGGTCACGTCTCGGAGGCATCTGTGGGTTTAGAAAAGATGAGATATAAGAATAGAGGGGGTCTAAAGAGAAAACACTACCCATATGCACATGAGGCAAAAGCAAACAATTCACTTCAATCAATCAAACAAAGGCATACAATCGATCTAACTATCGCAAGAGTGCTCGGACTACTATATTTACATGGTGGACTACTACTACTGATGAGGTGGTCTACTAGAAATATTCTTTGGTTCCAGACTCCATGATATTTGCTCCAGCTTCATCAACATAGTCATCATCGCTACTATCTGCTTCCGAGTCGGTGCCATCGATGATGATGTAGTCTTCCGGGCTAATTTCCTGGGGTCCTTTTACCACACTTGTTCTTCAAAGTAGCACCACGATCTTCATGATAGAGAGTCTCCTATATTGTCACTTTCATATACTAGTGGGAATTTTTCATTATAGAACTTGGCTTGTATATTCCAATGATGGGCTTCCTCAAAATGCCCTAGGTCTTCGTGAGCAAGCGAGTTGGATGCACACACACTAGTTTCTTTTGTTGAGCTTTCATACATTTATAGCTCTAGTGCATCCATTGCATGGAAATCCCTACTCACTCACATTGATTTCTATTGATGGGCATCTCCATAGCCCGTTGATACGCCTAGTGGATGTGAGACTATCTTCTCCTTTTTGTATTCTCCACAACCACCATTCTATTCCACCTATAGTGCTATATCCATGGCTCACACTCATATATTGCGTGAAGATTGAAAAAGTTTGAGAACATCAAAAGTATGAAACAATTGCTTGGCTTGTCATCGGGGTTGTGCATGATTTAAATATTTTTTGTGGTGAAGATAGATCATAGCCAGACTATATGATTTTGTAGGGATAGCTTTCTTCGGCCATGTTATTTTGAGAAGACATGATTACTTGGTTAGTATGCTTGAAGTATTATTATTTTCATGTCAATATTAAATTTTTCCTTGAATCTAATGGATCTGAATATTCTTGCCACAATAAAGAGAATTACTTAGAGAAATATGTTAGGTAGCATTCCACATCAAAAATTCTGTTTTTATCATTTACCTACTCGAGGACGAGCAGGAATTAAGCTTGGGGATGCTGATACGTCTCCAACATATCTATAATTTTTGATTGTTCAATGCTATTATATTATCAACCTTGGATGTTTTATATGCATTTGTATGCTATTTTATATGATTTTTGGGACTAACCTATTAACCCAGAGCCCAGTGCCAGTTTCTGTTTTTTCCTTGTTTTAGAATATCGCAGAAAAGGAAAATCAAACTGAGTCCAATTGACCTGAAACTTCACGGAACTTATTTTTGGATCAGAAGAAGCTCACAAGACTTGGAGTCCATGTAAGGGAAGCTTTGAGGGGGCCACGAGGTAGGGGGGCGTGCCCACCCCCTGGGCGCGCCCTCCACCCTCGTGGGCCCCTCATGGCTCCCCTGACGTACTTCTTCCGCCTATATATCTCCATATACCCTAAAAACATTCGGGAGCACAATAGATCGGGAGTTCCGCCGCCAGAAGCCTCCGTAGCCACCGAAAACCAATCTAGGACCGTTCGAGCACCCTGCCGGAGGGGGCAATCCCTTTCCGGTGGTGATCTTCATCATCCCGGTACTCTCCATGATGAGGAGGGAGTAGTTCTCCCTCGGGGCTGAGGTTATGTACTAGTAGCTATGTGTTTGATCTCTCTCTCTCTCGTGTTCTTGAGGTGATACGATCTTGATGTATCGCAAGCTTTGCTATTATAGTTGGATCCTATGATGTTTCTTCCCCCCACTACTCTCTTGTAATGAATTGAGTTTTCCCTTTGAACTAATCTTATCGTATTGAGTCTTTAAAGATTCGAGAACACTTCATGTATGTCTTGTCGTGCGTATCTATGGTGACAATGGGATATCACGTGATTCTCTTGAAGTATGTTTTGGTGACCAACTTGTGGGTTCCGCCCATGAACTTATGCATAGGGGTTGGCACTTGTTTTCGTCTTGACTCTTCAGTAGAAACTTTGGGGCACTCTTTGAGGTCCTATGTGTTGGTTGAATAGATGAATCTGAGATTGTGTGATGCATATCGTATAATCGTACCCACGGATACTTGAGGTGACATTAGAGTATCTAGGTGACATTAGGGTTTTGGTTGATTTGTATCTTAAGGTGTTATTCTAGTACGAACTCTAGGGATGTTTGTGACACTTATAGGAATAACCCAACGGATTGATTGGAAAGAATAACTTTGAGGTGGTTTCGTACCCTACCATAATCTCTTCGTTTCATGTTGCATGTTGAGGGATAGTTATATGTTCCAATTATGTTATTAGTGACTTTGGAGTGACTCTTTGTTGCATGTTGAGGGATAGTTATATGTTCCAATTATGTTACTATTGTTGAGGGAACTTGCACTAGCGAAAGTATGAACCCTAGGCCTTGTTTCAACGCATTGCAATACCGTTTACGCTCAATTTTATCATTAGTTACCTTGCTGTTTTTATATTTTCAGATTACAAAAACTATTATCTACTGTCCATATTGCACTTGTATCACCATCTGTTCGCCGAACTAGTGCACCTATACAATTTACCATTGTATTGGGTGTGTTGGGGACACAAGAGACTCTTTGTTATTTGGTTGCAGGGTTGCTTGAGAGAGACCATCTTCATCCTACGCCTCCTACGGATTGATAAACCTTAGGCCATCCACTTGAGGGAAATTTGCTACTGTCCTACAAACCTCTGCACTTGGAGGACCAACAACGTCTACAAGAAGAAGGTTGTGTAGTAGACATCATCAGGCCGGATATGCTTCGGAGCATGACGCCCCGGTCGGCGGTGCCATGCGCAATAGCATGATGCCCCAACGTACGGTGCCATGCCCCTTCGAATGCTACCTTGCATGCTGATACGTCTCCAACGTATCTATAATTTATGAAGTATTCATGCTATTATATTATCAACATTGGATGTTTTATATGCATTTATATGCTATTTTATATGATTTTTGGGACTAACCAATTAACCTAGTGCCCGGTGCTAGTTTATATTTTTTTCCTTATTTTTGAGTTTTACAGAAAAAAATATGAGACAGAGTCCAATTGACATGCTAATTTTTGATGATTTTTGATGGACCAAAAGAAGACCCCGGAGTAAAAGAGTTGGGCCAGAAGAGTCCCAGGCCGTCCACGAGGGTGGGAGCCCCCCTGGGCGCGTGGGCCTACCTCGTGGATGACTCGGGCACCTCCTTGACGTGAGACCGACGCCAAAAATTCCTATAAATACAGAAACCTCCAGAAAATAACCTAGATCAGAAGTTCCGCCGACGCAACCCTCTGTAGACACGAGAAATCAATCTAGACCCTCTCTGGCACCCTGCCGGAGGGGGCCATCATCACCGGAGGCTATGGAGGAGGATCCCGGAGGGGCCATCATCACCATGAAGGCCAAGGACCAGAGGGAGAACCTCTCCCCATCTAGGGGGAGGCCATGGAGGAGGAAGCACAAGGGGGAGAACTTCTCCTCCTCTCTCTCGGTGGCACCGGAGTGCCATCGGGAGGGGAATCATCGCCGCGGTGATCGTCTTCATCAATATCACCATCCTCATCTCTTTTACGTGGCCCACTCTCCCGCACCCCACTATAATCCCTACTTGAACATGGTACTTTATGCCACATATTATGATCCAATGATGTGTTGCCATCCTACGATGTTTTGAGTAGATATCCTTTGTCTTTGGGTTGATTGATGATCTAGATTGGTATGAGTTGTATGTTTTACTTTTGTGCTGTCTTGTGGTGCCCTCCGCGTCACGCAAGCGTGAGGGATTCCATTGTAGGGTGTTGCAATATGTCCATGATTTTCTTATTGTCTGCGTTGCGTGAGTGAGTGAAACACAAACACGGATAAGCAGGACATGGCGTATGGGAATAAAGAGGACTTGATACTTTAATGCTATGGTTGGGTTTTACCTTAATGATGTTTAGTAGTTGCGGATGCTTGCTAGAGTTCCAATCATAAGTGCATATCATCCAAGAAGAGAAAGTATATTAGCTTATGCCTCTCCCTCATATGAAACTACAATAGTGATTACCGGTCTTGTTAACAATTGCTAGGACAATTTCGCACACCGATCCACCATTATTCCACAGTCGCTATTTATAATATTTAGTAATATATTCTAATTTTATGATAACAGAAGCTACTTTAATATTTTAGCTCTCTGATACAATACTAAGTTATCCACTTCATACCCACAACGTAGTTTTATTTCTCGTTTCTAGTTGGAAGCAAATGTTCGGTGTACGTAGAGTCGTATCAGTGGCAGATAGGGCTTGAGAGAATCTTGATCTTACCATTAGCTCCTTGTGGGTTCGACACTCCATACTTATCACTTCCACCTTTGGAAATTGCTACGATGATTCCCTGCACTTGGGGATTATCAAGCTCTTTTTTGGCGCCGTTGCCGCGGAGCAATAGCGTGGGGTTGATATTCTTGTGTATGCTTGTTTGCTTTCTTCACTAAGTAGATTTTGTTTTACCTTTTTGTTTCTGTTTATTTCTGGGTGAAACATACATAAAATTTTTTAAGAATGAAAATACAAAAAAAATTACTTGCCTCTCATGCCTAAAAAGTTTTTCAAAAAGAGAAGTGATTGGAAAGTTATGAATTGAAGAAGTGAGTGTCGACCTTGAGCACTCGTGTTCATGCTCACGGAAACAATGTAGAATTTTTCACAGAAGTTTCTCTATAAATAATTATCCCCTTACATATATCCATTGTATTATAAAAACAATGTGCCAAGTTTTGGTTTTAGGTTGATTAGATTGCTTGTTTAGTATGTGCAGAACAAAAAACAGAAACTTTGGCTGTAGCGTGTGATTTTACATTTTTTACTGGAAAGTCAAATGGGTCTGAAAAGTTTTGCACAATACTTCTTTACAAATTGTCAAATTTATTTCATAATTTTTGGATTTATAGAAAATTACTAAACCTCCACATTACTACAGACTGTCCTGTTTTAGACAGATTCTGTTTTCGTGTGTTGTTTGCTTATTTTGATGCATCTATGGCCAGTATCGGAGGGTATGAACCATAGGAAAGTTGGAATACAGTAGATATAGTTCTAATATGAAATTGGAATGAGTTTGAAATAGTACTTAAAGGTAGTGATTTGCTTTATTATACTAACGGATCTCACAAAGTTTTTGTTAAAGTTTTGTGTGGATGAAGTGTTCGAAGAATGAGAAGTTACCGATGTGAGAAGAATAAAGAGAGGCAAGAGCTTAAGCTTGGGGATTCCCAAGGCACCCCAAGTAAATATTATAAGGATACTCAAGCATCTAAGCTCGGGGATGCCCCGGTTGGCATCCCATCTTTCTTCTTCAACAATTATCGGTATACCTCGGTTTTTGTTTTGTTCACATGATTTGTGTCCTTTGTGTTTTTCTATTTTATTTAAGAACCATGCTAGTATGGGATGTCCCTTCATTAATTTATAGAATAATTCATGTGCTTCACTTATATCTTCTAAGTATGATGTTATAGAATTGCTCTTTGAGCTTCACTTAAATCTTTTGAGTATGGCTTTATAGAATGCTTCGTGTGCTTCACTTACACGTTTTGAGCTTGGATATTGGTTAGTCTATATTAATTGTAGAACGCTCCATGAACTTCAATTATATATTTTGGAGTATGAATAATACTATCATCTAAATCGGGTTTGGAAGAGCGTCAACTTTAGAAACTAGTGATCCCGCCATTCCGAATGGGGAGAATTTTGCTTATGTGGAGAGTCGTAAAATTTCTATGCTCGTAGATCATGAAAAGAATGCTTTATGTGATGGTAATATTGTTGATTTCATTCATGATGCTACTGAAAATTATTATTAGGGAGGAATATATGCTTGTAGGAGTTACAATAATATCAAGTTTCCTCTCTATGTGCTTAAAGTTTTGAAGTTATCCTTGTTTTTCCTTCCTATGCTAGTTGATCCTTGTTCCTACAAATTGTGTTCTCACAAAATCCCTAGGCATAGAAAGTGGGTTAGGTTTAAATTTACTAATCATATTCTTCGTGATGCTCTCTTTATGTTTCAATTCTTATCTTTTATGTGAGCATCATTGAAATCATCATGCCTAGCTAAAAGGCATTAAAGAAAAGCGCTTGTTGGGAGACGACCCAATATTTACCCTTAATGTTTTTGTGTGTTCTAATGATTAAGCTGTATTAATCATGTATTATAACTTTTGTTTCAATAAAGTGCCAAGTAAGACCTTTGGGAAGACTTGGATGAAAGTTAATGTGATCTTGCTGTAAAAAAGCAGAAACTTTGCGCTCACGAGATTAGCTACCATTTTTTACAGAGGAGTGCGATTGAGTTGATTCTTTTTTCAGAAGATTAATAGAAAAATTCCACACGTCCAAAAATTTATTTCAGAATTTTTGGAGTAGCATAAGTATGGTTGGTGTTCAGATCATTACAGACTGTTCTGTTTCTAACAGATTCTGTTTTCATTGCATAGTTTGCTTGTTTCCTAGTTTCTATGGCTTATATTTCTCAATATAAATTGTAGAAATGATATGGTAAAGTAGGAATTGTGTGAAAACAATTATGAGCCTTGTCTTTGACAATACCAAAGTGAATTGTTTACTCTTTATCATACTAACCTATCTCACGAAGTTCTGTTAGGTTTTGTGTGATTGAAGTTTTCAAGCATTGGGTGAGATATCGATATGAGGAGAATAAGGAGTGGAAAGACCCTAAGCTTGGGATGCCCAAGGCACCCCAAGGTAATATTCAAGGAAGACTCAAGCGCCTAAGCTTGGGGATTCCCCGCATCCCCTCTTTCGTCTTCAAAATTATTGGTATACCTTACTCGGAGCTATATTTTTATTTGTCACATGATATGTGTTTTCTTGGAGTGTATTTTCAATTTTACTTGCTTTTTTAATAAAATCATTTGATCTGAAATCTTGAATGAAAAAGAATCCTCCCATGGCTAGTTAATCATTTGACTACTCAGTGTCGTTCACTTATATCTTTTTGGAGTAGTTTGTCATCTACTCACGTGCTTCACATCTATCCTATGAGTAAATGGTTGAATGAATTGAATATCATAAATCTGAATTTATATATGTTTCATATGCTTATACCATGGGGAGTAATGACTTCACACAGAATAAGTATAGGTAGTAAACTTATTGAAAGTTAGCAAACGTAGAATTGGTCACTTGAACAATTCATGAAAGAATATTGAAGGAAGAGAGATTTCACATATAAATATACTATCTTGGACATCTTTTGTAATTGTGAGCACTCATTAAAATATGACATGCTAAAAGGTTGATGTCGGACAAGGAAGACAGTGTAATGGGCTATGTTTTCATATATCCGAAATAAAATATATTGTCTTGGATCATCCAACATGTTGAGCTGGTTTTGCCCCTCATGCTAGCCAAATTCTTTGCACCAAGTAGAGATACTACTTGTGCTTCCAAACATTCCTTAAAGCAGTTTTGCCATGAGAGTCCACCATACCTACCTATGGATTGAGTAAGATCCTTCAAGTAAGTTGTCATCGGTGCATGCAATAAAAATTACCCTCTAAATATGTATGATCTATTAATGTGGAGAAAATAAGCTTTATACGATCTTGTGATGTGGAAGAAATAAAAGAGACGGACTACATAATAAAGGTCTGTATCATAAGTGGCAATATAAAGTGATATTCTTTTGCATTAAGATTTTGTGCATCCAACCATAAAATCGCATGACAACCTCTGCTTCCATCTGCGAAGGGCCTATCTTCACTTTTATCTTCTACCCTTATGCAAGAGTCGTGGTGATCTTCACCTTTCCTTTTTACATTTTATCATTTGGCAAGCACATTGTGTTGGCAAGATCCTCCAATTGGATGTAATTTATCATGAACTATTATTGTTGAAATTACCCTTGAGGTAAAAGGTTGGGAGGCGAATCTATATGCCCCTATCTTTCTCTGTGTCTGATTAAAACTTTGAACCCATAAATATCACGTGAGTGTTAGCAATTGTGAAAGTTTAAATGATAGTTGAGTATGTGGAGTTTGCTAAATCAAAGCTCTGACATAGACCCTTCCTGAAAATAAGATGAATTGCAGTTGTTTGATGACTGAGAATATAGTTTGTTACTTTCAAGAAAGTTTATGATCTATACTTTAGAATGTGAATAGCTTGTTACTTGTTCATGAAAAGTTTTATGAAAAAGGGCTACTGTTATGATATATAATGATGCTAGAAAAAGTGATTGGAACTATGATTGATGAGACTTATGCACTTGCTAGCATTCACACTTCATAGATTATTTCTTTTATCATTTACCTACTCGCGGACGAGCAGGAATTAAGCTTGGGGATGCTGATACGTCTCCAACGTATCTATAATTTATGAAGTATTCATGCTATTATATTATCAACCTTGGATGTTTTATATGCATTTATATGCTATTTTATATGATTTTTGGACTAACCTATTAACCTAGTGTCGCGTGCCAGTTTCTGTTTTTCCTTGTTTTTGAGTTTTACAGAAAAAGAATGCCAAACGGAGTCCAATTGAAGATTTTTTATGGACCAAAAGAAGACCCCGGAGTAAAAGAGTTGGGCCAGAAGAGTCCCAGGCTGTCCACGAGGGTGGGGGGCACGCCCACCCCCCCCCCCCCCCCGTGCGCCCCCCAGCGCATGGGCCTACCTCGTGGACGACTCGAGCACCTCCTTGACGTGAGACCGACGCCAAAAATTCCTATAAATACAGAAACCTCCAGAAAATAACCTAGATCAAGAGTTCCGCCGACGCAACCCTCTGTAGACACGAGAAATCAATCTAGGCCCTCTCTGGCACCCTGCCGGAGGGGGCCATCATCACCGGAGGCTATGGAGGAGGATCCCGGAGGGGCCATCATCACCATGAAGGCCAAGGACTAGAGGGAGGAGGAAGCACAAGAGGGAGAACATATCCTCCTCTCTCTCGGTGGCACCGGAGTGCCATCGGGAGGGGAATCATCGCCGCGGTGATCGTCTTCATCAACATCACCATCATCATCACCATCCTCATCTCTTTTACGAGGTCCACTCTCCCGCACCCCGCTGTAATCCCTACTTGAACATGGTGCTTTATGCCACATATTATGATCCGATGATGTGTTGCCATCCTATGATGTTTTGAGTAGATATCCTTTGTCTTTGGGTTGATTGATGATCTAGATTGGTATGAGTTGTGTGTTTTACTTTGGTGCTGTCCTATGGTTCCCTCTGTGTCGTGCAAGCGTGATGGATTCCCATTGTAGGGTGTTGCAATATGTCCATGGTTTGCTTATTGTTTGCATTGCGTGAGTGACTGAAACACAAACACGGATAAGCGGGACATGGCCTATGGGAATAAAGAGGACTTGATACTTTAATGCTATGGTTGGGTTTTACCTTAATGATCTTTAGTAGCTGTGGATGCTTGCTAGAGTTCCAATCATAAGTCCATTTGATCCAAGAAGAGAAAGTATGTTAGCTTATGCCTCTCCCTCATATGAAACTGCAATAGTGATTACCGTTCTTGTTAACAATTGCCTAGGACAATTTCAGACACCGATCCACCATTATTCCACACCCGCTATTTATAATATTTAGTAATATATTATAATTTTATGATAACAACACCTACTTTAATATTTTAGCTCTCCAATACAATGCAAAGTTATCCACTTCATACCCACAACGTAGTTTTATTTCTTGTTTCTAGTTGGAAGAAAACGTTCGGTGTACGTAGAGTCATATCAGTGGCAGATAGGGCTTGAGAGAATATTGATCTTACCTTTAGCTCCTTGTGGGTTCGACACTCCATTCTTATCACTTCCACCCATGGAATTTTCTACGATGATTCCCTGCACTTGGGGATTATCACATGCATGAGCTACTGGCTAGTGGTCATGCCGCACAACAGCTTAATTTCTTTCCCTCTCATGTATCCATGTACGTGCTTGGATAAAATCCATCAACCAATGGCTAGCTAGGCATGTACGATAGGTTGATTCCTTTCCAAATGTGCCGCAGTAGTCCATGGTAGCCTTATTTCTTTCCATGCATGCATCAAAACTAGGTGTGCAACGCGCCTTGGTGTGAGGGTGCCGGTCCTAATAATATGGTCAAGCGTTGGAAGATCAAATGGCATGATGCATTACTATGAAGGAAAGTTTAGCACATGTAACCGGACAACCAATTATCGAGTTCAGGGATAAGAAGAAACATTCACACTGTATTAGAAGATTAATATCATCAAGTTCATCTGTTCAACACGGCCACGACCACCTCGGCCCGCTGCTCACTCTCGACATTTGGAAGGATGCATCTAAAACACATCACGGAAATGGAGTCTCACCTCTGCACGAGATCATGGTACTTCGATGCGGCCTAGTGGGGAGACAGCGATAGCTTCGTCCGTCACTCCCTTCCCGAGGATGGCGAGAGGCATGCTCGATGGGGAGTGCAGTGGCAGCGACGAGCTCGGTGATGGAAGAGGAACGGGGAGGAGAGGTAGAAGCGCGACAACGGTTTCCCAATGGGGAGTGGCCGCTAGGGTTTTTTCCCAATCAAGGAAATGTGGAAGATTATTCTTATGCATAGTCTACACAGTGAAGGAAGCATGTTGTACACACTAGCACGTTCATGCACGTGTATGAATTTTTTTCTAACTAAAACAAGTACACAAAAAATCTTTCTTTTAGCATCGGTACACAAAACATTTTTGTTGGCCCATCCAAAAAAAACAATTGTGTTGGCATTCGGAGCAAGCCATACTTGAGCACACACGAGGCTGACTACGGAATCGAGTATTTGTCAGGAGAAGATTTACATGCGTACGTGAGATGAAGGAAAGAAATAACGGGTTAGGATGGACTAGTGCGGAACATTTGGAAATGAATCAACGTATCGGTAGCTACCTAGCTTAGCCATTGACTGATGGATTTCATCTGTGGCAGATGGATACACGAGATGGAAAGTAAGCTCTTGTGCGGCATGACCATTAGCTCATCGATGCAAGGTACCATGTGAAGGGGCATGGCGTCCTAGCTAGGGGCATCATGCTATTAAGCACGATGCCCCGGGCTGGGGCGTCATGCTCCAAGGCATATCGGACGTGGAGGATCAATGGTGATCCCATGGCGCCTTTGTATAGGGTGTTGTGTTGTCTAGCATGGCGTCTTGGGCACGGGATTCATATAAAAAGAGCCATTTTATGAAATTATTTAGTCGGGTTCGTTTTGTGTTAAACTTTGCATAAAAGGTCGGTTTTGTAATTTTTCACAAGCCACTTTGAGCCGCTACTCCTGCCGTCATGGCCTCGTGCTACTTCCAAGCATGCCTCGAGCCACCCATGAGCCGCTGAATTGCCTCACAGGGGCGCTTCACGAGTTGTGGCCCATCGTCCAGTGACCACGCCCCACCTCAAGTCCTCTTGGTCGTGCCTCTCCATCCCGCTACTAGCCCTGCCGCGTGGGTTGCCCTGTTTCCACCTCGCCCCCGCTTTCCCTCGAGCTACCAGCCATCGTCGTCACCTCCGAGCCGCTCACTAGTCTGAGTCGCCTCTCCGTCTGCAAGCACCTCTCCTCGACGGTCGCGCTCGAATCACCCTCATGGTCGTCAGTCACTGTTGTGACAAGCCACTGCCTCCGCCATTGAGTTCCACATCCACCTCGACATCGTCTCTCCCTCTGTCCCGTCTAGCTGTTCACCGGAGCTTCCTTGAGCCGCCACCACCTCTTCGACCATGAGCAGTCGCCTTCGCGCGCCTTGCCTCACCAGCCCGCATCCACAGCTGCGAGCTTGCTACTTCTTGAGCTTGCGTTGGTTTTTTCCCTTGAAGAGGAAAGGGTAATGCAGCAAAGTAGAGATAAGTATTTCCCTTAGTTGAGAACCAAGCACTACAGGAATCAAGCACTTTGTCGTCCGCCATGGCTGACGGCAAAGGCATGCATGACTGACGACAAAGGCCTTTGCTGTCCTCCAGCAGGTGGCAACAGGTCCGGCTGAATAAGCTACAACGAAGGGCTCTTTGCCATCCGCTGACAGACGGCAAAGATGAAACTGTCTTTGCCGTCCGCCAGCTGACAGCAAAGAGCCTGGACGACACAAGTGCTAGGTTAGGTCCCTTAAGGGGTTAACGGTGTGCTTTGCCGTCCGCTGGCGGACATCAAAGACAATCTCACATTTGCTGTCTGCCAGCGGACGACATCATAGCGAAATAGGCCGCCCCCCAGGTGCCGCCACGTGTCAAGCTATGTCGTCCGCTAGTAGACGGAAAATGTGCAACGCTCTTTGTCGTCTGCCAGCAGACGGCAAAGTAACCAAATAGGCCAGCCAGTGTCCCAGGTTGCACAAGTAGATCCCACGGCTTTGCCGTCTGCCAGCAGACGGCAAAGCTCCTGTATAGACCCTGTTTTTTTTTCTGTTTTTTGTTATATCCTTGCATTTTCAAAAGACACAAATTATATATATATATAGTTTGGACCTCAAACATAGCCCACGTATCCATCATCTAGCAGTCCATCAACGCAACAGAACACATAGGGTATTAAAATGTCCAATACATACATAGTTTCACGGAGTTCATCAACATGCATACAGAGTTTCACGGAGTTATTCAACATACATTGTTTATCAACACAAAATCAAAACAGAAACTAAAACTAGCAGTCCCTCAAACCAACTTCCATGAAGTGAATCAAATCTGCAAAAAAGGGAGTAAGCAAGTTAGAAGAAGAAGAAGAAGAAGAAGACTAGAAGAAGAAGGATTTTACCCTTTTACTTCTCATTCTTCTTCTTTTATTTTTTCTTTTTCTTCTCTTTCTTCTTCTATTGTTTCTTTTTCTCCTCTTCCTTGTTTTTCTTCTTCTCATTCCTTATTTGTGTCATTTTAGAGCTTATATAGGTAATTATGCCTTTTTAGCTAACTAAGCTTATTATGTCAATTTGGAGGAAATTAAGGTAAGTGTAGTTCGTTTTTGTGCTAACATAGGTAATTATGCCATTTTTAGCCAACGTAGGTAAAATGGATCATTTTGGAGCTAACCTAGCTAAAATGGATCATACTGGAGCTAATGTAGGTAAAATGGACCATATAGGAGCTAACCTAGGTAAACTTGCTCATTTTGGAGCTAACCTAGGTAAAATGGATCATATTGGAGCAAACCTAGGTAAAATGGGTCATTTTGGAGCTAACTTAACTAATTATGCCATTTTTGAGTTAACTAAGCATAGTATGCCATTTTTGACATAAGTAAGCTAAGTATATGTCTTTATTTAGCTAACCTAGGTAACTAAGCATACTAGAGCTAATTTAGTTTAGTATAGATCATTTTGGAGCTAAGTAAGCTAATTATGTCATTTTGTAGGAAGATTAGCCAAGTCTAGATCATTATGGTAACCATTTTGGAGGAAATAAAGCTAAGTCTAGGTATTTATGCATTTGGTAGGAAAAATACTAGAGAAATGTTACCACCATCATGGAGGTGAAGGGCCGATCGGGTTTACGCCAGTGTTAGACGATGAAGGAATGGTGGTGGTCGGGATTGCGCCACCGTGAGATGGAGAAGGATCAGTCGATGCTTGTCGGGAGGCATGCTGCACCAAAGATAATTTGCAGTGTCTCGTTAGCATGATGCAACTGAAATGTGAGTACTAGTAACTAATGACCATTCAAATGAAACTCACCGTGTCCGCTATAGCAATCTGAGGCATCGGCGGAGGGGTCTGACCGTTTTTCTCGCACATGGTCTACACATTTTGATTTCACGAGTCAATGATATTAGTTAGTAATGAAACAAACATTACATGCATGATTTGGCTAATAAAAAGGAGAAACTTACCACAAGAAGCTCGTATAGGGCCCGGTGAGACTCGTTGTTCCGGTTCCTCTCCTCCTCCAGCATGATAGCCGTCCTCTGCTCCAGCTCGGTCTCCCTCTCCTTGGCCTGCCTGTTTGCCTCTGCCAAAAGCTCCTGGGCCCTAGCCTCGATGACGAGGTCCACTGGCCATGGTCGAGGCGGTTTGTTGGAAAGATACCACATGTGGCGGTTCTTGATCTTCGGGAGATTTCTAGGACAATGTATCAGTCCATCCCCAATGGCTACCGAGCCATGTCTCCTCCCATCACCAGATGCATCACAAGCTCTTTATCAAAAGGACTCTGGCTCTGGTTGAAGTCATCCCCTTTCGTCGCCTTCCCCCAGTCTCTGTACCTCACGAGCTTGTTATGGGAGGAGATGTTGGTGAAGCTCTCTGGATGATCGAGATAATCCTTAGAGAATGCCTTGGCCTTCTTGAACATGGCCATATGGGCCATGGCATAGAGTTCATACAGGGGTGGCACTTCCTTATTGTTGTGTCTCGCCTGAAAGGGAGGAACAACATATTAGTTAAGGGATGAAGCTAGCATGAAGAATGAAATTGCATGCATCATTAAGGGCTGACACCACATACCCAGTGTCACAGCCCTAGAGCTTGCTTGTAAATAGTGGCATTGCATCCATGCATCATGTCTAAATTTCTTTAAATTTGAATTGGGGAATTGGAGAGCCTCAGAAATCATTTAAAAAAAAGATGATCAACATTAAAAATTGCTTCAAATGTTTCCAAGGAAATGTTCCTTTTCAGCTTTGAAAAATATTGGCAAGAATAAAATGCAAACCAATATTTTTGGAGTGACTGAAAGATTTATTTTGGGCCTTTGAATTAATTCAATAACTATTTGCATTGGATATATATTTTTTTGATATATAAATAATATATGTCCAATAATACTGGAACATTTTATGTGGTTTGGTATATTTTAGTCCTAGCCACATAACTATTTTCAGGATTTTATAAAATGGTTCAGTATTTTACTAAACTAAAACAACACAGAACAATATTAAAAAAAACAACAGAAATAGGAAAAGCAGATAGGAAAGAAATCTTACCTGGCGCTCACCTGGTAGCCCAGCCGGCCCAGCTCCTGTGCGGCCCAGCCCATCTGGGCCTCCCCTGTCGTCTTCCTCCCTGCCAGGAGGACGGGCACGCGCCCGGCGCGCGCGGCCACGCGCCCCGGCCACCTCCTGCTTCCCACCGCTGCCCCGACGCGCCTGCAAGTGCCACGCACTCCCCCTCGCCCCCTGCACCTCTCCTCTCTCCCCATGGACCCCATCCCCTCCTCTGCTCCCCTCTCGCGCACACCACCAAGCGGAGCTCGCCGTCATCGTCGCCGTACCCGTGGCCACCGGCCACCCCTAGCCTCGCCGATGCGCTCAAAGGCTCCGCCTCGACCTCCTCCTCCTCCTCACCGAGCCACGCCCCTCCAGAAGCCCCGAACATCCTCTCCGGGCTCGTCTCCTACCTCGGACCCGCCGGTCGCCGTCGCCCAAATTCGTGGAACCCCGGCCGTTCCCGAGCAAGCCGAGCCCCTCTTCGTGATCGCTGTGAGCTCCTCCACCCTTTCCCCCCTCTTCCCCGCTTCATTTGATCGCCGCAGCCGTCGCCCCCTTTATGGCCGAAACGCGCCGCCGCCTGAGCTCAACGTCGGCGTAGCTCCGGTGACCATTTGGTCACCCTGGCGTGCCTAACTCGCTCCCCGCATCGCGTAGCGCTCCGCTAGCCTCTCACCTCGCTCGTTTGCACACCGTAGCACTAACTCGCCCCAACCCCGAGCTCCGGCCGCCGCCTCGGGCTCCACTCCGGCGAACCCCGGCCACCCCCGCACCTCCCCTTGGTCTCCCTAGATGCACGCGGTCATGGGCTACCTCCTGGTGCTCTTCGCGCGTCCAACCGCAGCCCATAGCGCAACTCCGGCGAGCCTCCACCGCGAGATGTGGTCGCCGGCGCCTAATCCGGCGACGCTGACGTGGCGTTGCCATTAGCGGCTAATCCCCCCCAATTAGCACACTAACAGACACTGACAGCGGGCCCCGTAGCGGGTTAAAGCCCGAGTCAACGCGGGTTTAGTGTATGTCTCACTAACCAATGGACCCCACGGGTCAGGTTTGACCCGGGGCGCCCAGTTGACTCCGCTAACGTCACAGTGACGTGGTGCTGACGCCATAAATCATTTTCTGGATTTATTATTATTCAGAAAATTCCAGAAAATTGTATAAACTTCTATAATTCATAGAAATTCAACCGTAACTCCAAATTAAATAAATTATATATGAAAAATTATCAGAAAAATTCAAGGAATCCATATGTACCATTTTCATGCATGTGTGAACAATGTTTGTCCTCTGTTTTGGACAAAACAAATAAAGGGCATTTAAATAATCATATATGGAGTTGGAGTTTGAATCATGTATTCAAACCAACTTCATTTAAATCATAGCTAGGTGCATTAGCCCAAAACACATTCATATTGCCATGTCATAGCATGCATCATATTGTGCATTGCATTGATAGTGTTTCTTCTGTGTTTGCCGGTGTTGTTCCCCCTCGATAGACGTTGTACCGATGATGTGATCGTTGACACTGATGAAGACTCAATGTTATCTTCAGAAGTGCCAGGCAAGCAAAACCCCCTTGTTCATTCCGACACAATCCCACTCTCTCGCTCCTGCTCTCTTTTACTGCATTAGGACAACAACGATTCATCTGTTACTTGCTGCGGTAGCTGAACCCCTTTATCCTTTGCATGACCTGTCATTGCCACAGTAAATAGATGAAACCTACTAGCATGAGTAGGAGTTGTTTGAGCCCTGATGTGCCTACTCTTTCATGCTTGTTTGTCATGCCTGCTACTGCTTAGAGTTGAGTCAGGTCTGATTCATCGGGAATGAATCAGAGGTGTGTGAACATGTCCTACTGTGTGTGAGCTAAGTGGTGAACACGATTTGGTAAAGGTAGCGGTGAGAGGCCATGTAGGAGTACATGGTGGGTTGTCTCATTGAAGCCGTCCTTAGGAACTGAGTTCTGTGTTTGTGATCCATGATTCAGCTACTACCATACATTGGGCCCTGAAATATGACCCCGCTCGACTTCTTATTCACCCAAGTCCTCTGTCCAGGAGTTGCAAGTAGTTTCTGGTGTTTGTAGTATGCTGGAGGCCGTGCACAGCGCTGACCGGAGGGGTGGGCTGTGATGCGGTAGGCACGTGGCACGGTGTACCGGGCGCCCGTTTGGTGTCTCGGGACCCTATTCACATCGTTTGGGGCTGTGAGCGAAACTTCGGCCGGATCTCCTCATGGATGGAACCCGAATAGGCGATAAACCTGGACTAGAGACTTGAGTGTTTAGGTAGGTCGTGGTCTACACCCATGTCGGCTTTCGCTTGAAGTCTGCCGAGCACATGTCGTGTGCAGACGCTAAGTGGTGGAAAGATGTATGAAGAAGTACACCCCTGCAGGGTTAACATCATCTATTCGAATAGCCGTGTCCGCGGAAAAGGACTTCTGGGTTGCCTATATCAGTTCATAGACAAGTGAAAGTGGATACTCTAAAATACGCAAGATAAGCGTGAGTGCTATGGATGGCGTTCTCGTAGGGAGACGGGAGTGGATCCATAGTGGTGTATTGATATGGTGAATATGTGGACTCGTGTGCGCCACCTCAAAAGAGTTACTTGCAGTCGTAGTTCAGAATAGCCACCGAGTCAAAGCTGGCTTGCTGCAGTTAAACCCCCACCATCCCCTTGTTGATAATGAAGCATATGTAGTTAGTTCTGATGTAAGTCTTGCTAGGTACATTTGTACTCACGTTTGCCTATTTTATGTTTTTGCAGAGAGACTTCGGTCTCGCTAGTAGTTCCACGTGGACTTCGACGTTTAGCTTGTTACCTCAGCTACGATCTTGTGCCCTCGGCAGGATCTGGTAGATAGTCAGGCTTCTCAGCCTTTTTCATTTGTAGATGTCTGTACTCAGACATGATAGCTTCCGCTTGTGTTTTGACTTGTATGCTCTGAATGTGGGGTCATGAGACCTATGTTTGTAATATCTCGCTCCTCGGAGCCTAATGAATAAAATACTTAAGTTATAGAGTCTTGTTGTGATGCCATGTTGTATTTGCACATATCGAGCATATTGTGTGTATGTTATTGAAATGCTTGGTATGTGTGGCATCTGACTATCTAGTTGTTTATCCTTAGTAGCCCCTCTTACCGGGAAATGTCTCCTAGTGTCTCCACCGAGCCATGGTAGCTTGCTACTGCTCCGGAACACTTAGGCTGGCCGGCGTGTGTCCTTCTTCATTCCTGTTTCTGTCCCTTCGGGGAAATGTCATGCATTGAGTACCGGAGTCCTGTTAGCCCGCTACAGCCCGGTTTACCGGAGTCCTGCTAGCCCAGTGCTACAGCCCGCACCCACTTGTTGATGACCGACACGTTCGATGCTGGGTCATGGACGCCTGTCCCTGTAAGTCTGTGCCACTTTGGGTTTACGACTAGCCATGTCAGCCCGGGCTCCTTATCATATGGATGCTAGCGACACTATCATATACGTGTGCCAAAAGGCGCAAACGGTCCCGGGCAAAGGTAAGACGACACCCGTGGGAATACCGTGCGTGAGGCCGCAAAGTGATATGAGGTGTTACATGCTAGATCTATGTGGCATTGAGTCGGGGTCCTGACACCCAGTGATCCCCGTACTCAAACAGGTTGGAGCTCCCTTGATGGTGTGGCACACCTCGCATTTTGGAACACTTATCCCTGGCCTTGTTGTGTTCGCCTAGCCATTGGGGAGAGCACCACTCATCCACCAACACCTACCAACAGTCCATCAAATCCGTACACCATCTCGAGGCACATAAGTTTGGCAAAGAGAAATTTCACCGCTATACCTACGAATGAAATCAAGGAAACTAAGTACAAGGCCTTAAAAATAGTTAATTACCTTCATGTACTTCTTCTTACTCAGATACTTGAGGCGGCACTTCTTCTTGGCCCTCCTAATGTTATTAGAGGCCGTAAGTTTTAAAGTAGGCACTTGCACTCGGCTTCGAGAACCCTAGCCGCCTCTGCCTCGTGTTCCTCAGCAACCCTGTAGAAGGTCTGCAATCGAACAAGACAACACTAATTAGTACAATCACTAGGTAATGTTGATTTTTAATTTTGTAAGTAGAAATTACCCAAAACCGCCGCCTCACAATGTCGGCCACCGTCTTGCACACGACACCGTCGAACCTCTCCTTAGGCAGGGCCGGGGCAGCCACATACATCTCCCAGCTCATTGCTAGCTGTGGAGCCCGACCCTCATCGGGTAACGAGAACCACCCAGGTAAGTGGTGCCGGACTAGAGTACCAGGGACCTGGTTGGTCCTACAGACACCATCGGGGTGTATCCAACCCCTGCAGTATGACAAGGCCAACACATTAGATATTAATTTGAAGAAACATGAAGGACAAAGGTTAAAACAGAGTAAATGCACTTACTTCTCCGTGTTAGGATGAATCAACCACCTTTGATTGCGGGTCGCCGGCATGGACGGGAGCTTCGTACCACCACGCTAGTACACCTTCTTGCCCTGCTCAACCAGCTGGCCATCGCTAAAAAAATCGCCAGAACAGGTCTCCTCGCCATCAACATGGCCACTAGTCTCTGGAGTCACCTGGGATGAAGACTCTGGGACCAGAGTCTCGTGGGACGAAGACTCTGGGGCCCGAGTCTCCTGCGATGAAGGCTCGGCAACACGAGGCTCGTGAGCCCAAGGCTTGTGGACCGGAGTCCAAGACGGGTCCAAGTCTGACGGCTCCACCTGAGACAGAGCACTCCGGTGGTTTGGAGAATCAGGTTCAGGTGCGGCGAGGAAGGCACAAAAGCCTTCCTACCTCTCCCGCCGCCACATCCACCTATAGATCCGCTCTTCTTCTTACCCCGACCTCTCTTGGCCGAAGAAGAAGGCCCCGCCGGTGTCGCCATGCTGTCTATGAGCGCTCTATGAAGCTGTAGGGGTGTAATATAGCCACCCCTCCCATCACGCGTCGAGGAAGAAGGAGGCTCAGAGCACTCTCGACCCGCTCCTACCATCGGTCAACACTTGCAATGACAAAGTGTAAACGAAATTAGTACAACATAAATAGAAAAAAAATTGGTGGGTGAAAACAACACCTAAAAATCAGTGAAAACCCTTTTCTGATATTTCAAGCTTTTGGAATATTTACAAGTATGCCATATCTGGTTATCTTGCCGAGTATCATCTCTTGGAGAACAAGATGACATCACCAAAACCCCTTACACTAATTAACCTAACTAACCTAGAAACTAACCTAGAAGTTAACCTAACTAACCTAGTCTAAAGATAACTAACCTAACTAATATAGTAATCTAACACCTAGAAAATCCAACTAACCTAACTAACCTAGTAATCTTCTCCTATTTTTCTTCTTCTCCTCCTCCACTTCTTCTTATTATTTTTCTTCTTCTTCCCCTTTTTCTTCTTCTTCTTCTTCGCCCTTTCTACTTATTCTACTTTTCTTCTTATTTTTTCATCTTTTTTCCACTTCCTTTAATTTTGACTATTTAACTAAAACCTATCACTAATGTAATATAATATAATTTAATCTAGCTAACTATATATCTAATATATCTATTATCTTAAACAGAAAACAAAAAAACAGAACTCCTCCTCCTACTCTTCTTCTTCTTATTATTTTTGTACTTCCTTCTTTTACTTTTTCCTCTTTTATTCTCATCTTATCCTATTTTCTCCTCCTCCTCCTCCTCATCATCTTCTTCTACTTCTTCTTCTTCCCCCTTTCTACTTATTCTACTTTTCTTCTTCTTTTTTCATCTTTTTTCACTTCCTTTAATTATGACTATTTAACTCAAACCTAACACTAATCTAATGTAATTAAACCTAACTAATTAAACCTAAACCTAAACTAAATAACCTAAATTATTTAAACTAAATTACCTAAACTAATTAAACTAAATAACCTAAACTAACTAAACTAAAAAAACTTAAACTAAATAACCTAAACTAAACAGAAAAGGAAAACATAAAAGAAAACAGGGACATGGGCTCACCGTGGGGGGCGGCAACGGGTCGTGGAGGGGGCGGCGACGGGGCGGGGTGGCGACGGGGCAGGAAGGGGGCGGCGACGGGCGGTGCTCCTGGGGGGCAGTCGAACCGCGGCTACAGCGGGGAGGCTTGGGAGAGGGGTGGGGAGGCAGGGAGGGGGCGGCCATGGGGAGGGGAGGGGCCGGCGACGGCACGGGGAGGGTGCGGCAGCGAAGGCGCAGGGTGTCACGGGGGGAAGAAAGAGGAGAGAGACAGAGAGAGGGCGACGGCGGGGCGTGGCCGTTAAGTCATTTTTCAAGATTTGTCGTCCGCAAGCTCTTTGTCATCAGCTAGCGGATGACATACAAAACTTTGCCGTCCACTATGTTAGGGGTTGACAGCCAGTGGGCCACCGTCCCGCTTTGCCGTCCGCTAGCAGACGACAAAGATCTAGCTGACGGCAAACAAGCTATTTGTCATCCTCTTGTTCATTGTCGTCATCCTTCTGTATGCATATGGCAAAGACCTTCTTTGTCATCAGCTAGCGGATAGCAAAGAACAGGCTGACGACAAAGATCCTGATTCCAGTAGTGAAGGTATCAACCCATTAGGAGAAACAAGCAAGTCCCCAATCTATGCACTTGCACCTAATACGATAAAGGGGTTGTCAATCCCTTCCGGTCACTTGCAAAGGTGAGATCTGATAGAGATAGATATAAAAGATTACTAAAACGTAAAACAAAATAAAAGTAAATAAATTGCAGCAAGATATTTTTCGTATTTTTGGTGTATAGATCTGAAAATATGTGATGGAAAATAGACTCGGGGGCCATAGGTTTCACTAGAGGCTTCTCTCTTGAAGGCAAATAATACGGTGGGTGAAAAAATTACTGTCGAGCAATTGATAGAAAAGCGCAAGTTATGACAATATCCAAGGCAATGATTATGAATATAGGCATCATGTCTGTGTCAAGTAGACTGACTCCTGCCCGCATCTACTACTATTACTCCACACATCAACCGCTATCCAGCATGCATCTAGAGTATTAAGTTCATAAGAACAGAGTAACGCCTAAATCAAGATGACATGATGTAGAGGGAAACCTCATCTTTTTACCCTTGATGGCAACAATACAAATACGTGCCTTGCTACCCCTACTTTGTCACTTGGTGAGGACACCACAAGATTGGATCCAAAACTAAGCACCTCTCCCATTGCAAGAAAAACTAATCTAGTTGGCCAAAACGAACCGATAATTCGAGGAGAAATACAAAGATATCAAGTCATGCATATAAGAATTGAGAGAAGGTTCAAACAATATTCATAGATAATTTGATCATAAATCCACAATTCATCGATCTCGACAAACACACCGCAAAAGAAGATTACATCAGATAGATCTCCAAGAACACCGAGGAGAACATTGTATTGAAGATCAAAGAGAGAGAGAGAGAGGAAGCCATCTAGCTACTAGCTATGGACCCATAGGCCTGTGGTAAAATACTCACGCTTCATCGGAGGGGCAATAGAGTTTATGTAGATGCCCTCCATGATCAAATCCCCCTCCGACAGGATGTCCTCTGTGATCGAATCTACCACCGGCTTGTGGTGCCCTTGGGACTCTTCTGACTTCATCTCTAAGTTTCGTGAGTGTCTTCTGGTCCAAGAAAAATCATCACAAAAGTTTTATTCCATTTGGACTCCATTTTGTATTCCTTTTCTGTAGAATTCAATAACAATGAAAAAACAAAAACTGGCACTGGGCTCTACCTTAATAAGTTAGTCCCAAAAATAATATAAAATAGAATAATAATGCATATAAAACATCCAAAGTAGATAATATAATAGCTTGGAACAATGAATTTTTTTAGATATGTCAGAGACGTACTAGAGTTAACCTCCACAGCCATGGCCTTGCCTCCGCTCCGAGCCATCATCGTCTTCACCACAGTCGACCAGCCGCGGCACTCCTCTACCTACAGTCGCCAATGCCATAAGGCTCCAAATCTACACCTCGTGCCCCATGCGCCGGCCCTGCTCCAAGCCTCCGTCTCCATAGCCTTGGGCTGGCGATACCTCTGCCGCTGTGGTGAATAGTCGCCATTGTCGACCCGCCCCGGTCTCGCGCCCGTTCCAAGCTGCCCATTCCGACGTGCCTAAGCCGCCACTACGGCTCGCCTCCTCTACCATGACTGCGTCAATCCGCCATCATCAAACTGCCCCTGCCTTGCTTCCAAGCCGCCCTCGCATCCTCTCGCCCGCGTGCCAGCTTGCTGCCGCCGCTCCCACTGGTTGCTCGCGCCGGCCGTATGCTGGCCTCTCACACCGCGGCGCCCTCGCCCCACCTCTGGGTCCGTCTACACACCGGCGTCACGCTCTCCTACTACAACTCATTGCCAGGGCAGTAAAGGCCGAAGTAGAGGAGTTGAAGGCCGCCAGAAGAAAAGAAATGTGCTGATTATGAATTTTTTTACAGGAGCAAAAGAGATTGAATGAAGTCTTACAAGTTAGCATTGAGGGTCATACCAAACGGAGTCCAAACGCAACAAAACTTTGTGGAGAATTTTTCTGGGCCATAAGACACATGATGGGCCAAAGAAGTACCAGAGGGGTGCCTTGAGGGGGGCACAACCCACCTAGCACGCCTGGAGGCCCAAGTGTGCCCTGGTGGGTTGTTCCCACCTCGGTGGCCTCCTGACCACCTCTTTGCTCTATAAATACACCAATGTTCCAGAAACCCTAGGGGATTCGACGATAAACAAATCCAGCCGCCGCAAGTTCCGGAAGCCACATATCCAATCTAGACACCATCACGGAGGGGTTCATCATACTCATTGGTGCCTCTCCGATGATGCGTGCGTAGTTCATTGTATGATTCCTATCTCTCTTTTGATTCTCAATACAATGTTCTCTTGGAGATCTATTTGATGTAACTCTTTTTGTGGTGTGTTTGTTGGGATCCGATGAACTTTGAGTTTATGATCAGATCTATGTTCTTATCCATGAAAGTTATTTGAGTCTTTTGATCTCTTTTATGCATGATTACTTATAGCCTCATATTTCTTCTCCGAATCTTTGGTTTAGTTAGGCCGACTAGATCGATTTTTCTTGCCATGGGAAGAGGTGGTTTGTAATGGGTTGTATCTTACAGTGCTCAATCCCGGTGACAAAAGGGGAAATGACACGTATGTGAAAGTGCTAGTTATCGACTAGAGGGGTGAGTAGGCAATTTTTAGGAAAGTCTTCAAAACATGAGGTCTGTGAAGACAAACAGATGAAATGAACCTATTGATATGCAGCCGAAGATAGACTACTATAGACAAGCCATAGTCAAGTAAGCAATAGAGTGAAAGAACAAAGACTATCAGCAGCTAGGTAGTATGGATCAAAATGAAAGACAGTATGAAGCCAAGCAGGTGATAGTCTTCAAACAGTGAAGTGAATCATATCAGACAGGCAAGTAATGACTTTATGAAGACAAACTGAAAGGTAAAGTAAGTTGGGGATAGAACCAGTTGCTTGGTAAAGATAGGGATTTGGTAGACCAGTTCCAGTTGCTGTGACACCTATATGTCTAGTTAGGGAGGCTGAGATTGAACTCAGAAGACTGCATCTTCACATTATTCCCCTTGAGCTACGGACACCCAGTCCTCGGCCAATCACTCTGGTAAGTATTCAAGGTAGACTTCCAAACCTCCACAGACTTCGTTCACCGGCGATCCACAATGGTTGTTAGATGCTCACAACACGACGCCTAACCGGCTGGAGGATTCACAGTCCTCAAGTGTAACAAGTCTTCAGGTCACATGGACACTCTTTGGCTCTGGGTGTTTTGGGCTTTGTCCTCTCAAGGATCTCTCTCTAAAAGGCTTCGGAGGTGGGTTGCTCTCAAATGACAAAAGTCGTGCACTAACTCTGAGTAGCCACCAATTTATGGTGTAGGGGCGGCTATTTATAGCCTAGAGGCAACCCGACATGATATGTCCGAAATGACCCTGGGTCACTAAGGAACCGACATGTGTCCAACAGTCAGATTTCAAACACACGCGGCAGTTGACTTAGGCTACAAGCAAAGTTGACTCATATAGCTCTGAATAAGATTTGCTCTCATTGTCTTCGCTCGAAGACATAGCATTTTGGTTGAGCATCACATCAGTTACTCTAACTTTGTTCACCTGGACCCCACTTAATAGTATGGTGGTTCCTATGACTCAACAAAGAAGAAAAGGAAACTACAAAACAACTATGCCTTCATACTCCATAGTCTTCAAGTGAATGTCTTCATGAACCACCATTGTCTTCAATGTCTTCACACATTTTTAGGGGTCATCTCTGGTAGGTAAACTGAATCAATTTGGGACTACTACCTGTGTTGTCCTACAATTCTCACAAACACATTAGTCCCTCAACCAAGTTTGTCGTCAATACTCCAAAACCAACAAGGGGTGGCACTAGATGCACTTACAATATGTATCGTTGCTATTAAGGATAAAAAGATGGGGTCTACATCATGCCATCCTTCTTATTCCATAACTCTGTTTCTCCATGAACTTAATACACTAGACGCATTATGGACGGCGGTCGATGTGTGGAGTAATAGTAGTAGATGCAGGCATGAGTCGGTCTACTAATCATGGATGTGATGCCTATATAATGATCATTGCCTGGATATTGTCATGATTATTTGAAGTTCTATCAATTGCCCAACAGTAATTTCTTTATCCACGGTATGCTATTTTTCTCCACAGAAGCCACTAGTGAAATCTACGGCCCCCGGGTCTCTTCTCTATTATATTTTCCTTCGAGATATATTTTTATTTGCTTTTATTTTCAGATCTCTTAATCAAGAAACCCAAAAGTACATTTCTGCAATTTATTGTTATTTATTTTATCTCGCATTCTCGCGAGATCCATTTATCCAATCTACTACAATTTTATCTATCTTTTTACCCGGGATGGATTGACAACCCCTCTTTACGTCGTGTTGCAAGTATTTGTTCTCTGTGTGCAGGTACCGTTTATGTAGTGTTGTGTGGTTCTCCAACTAGTTCGATAACCTTGGTCTCATCACGGAGGGAAATACCTACCATAGTTGTGCTGCATCATCCCTTAATATTTGGGGAAATACTAACGTAGTTCCATCCGCATCAATGTGAAGTTCAAACATAGGCATCATGTCTTATTGGCGAAAAATAAGGTTACCAAAGAAGACTAGTCTCCATGATGCATTGTCTAAACATGGGTATATCGTTCAATTTGTCACTTGGGGGCTTCCAACTCACCAAGTTTAGCTTTCTCAACCTCTTGACCTGGCAAAAAAGGCCACATATTATTCGTTAAACCTTCCTATCTGCCTGATGCGACTCCGAAAAGGTGACCCCCGTACTCCTGACAGTCAATCTTAATGATCCTGAACTTGTAAAAGTTAAAACGGCGGCTTGAGTCACGTGAGAGCCGACTTCCAAAAAGTGAGGATAAACCAAGGCTGTCATGCCAGCTTCACTGATGCAAGACTCGAGCCTCAAAAGCTGGTCTTTTTATACTCTATTATCATACACATACATCATCATACAATGCATCATACGTTGCATCATCATTGCATAATCATACCATGCATCATATATGCATGGATATACTGGTTTATGTTGCAGGAGCCAGTTTTCAAACCTGGTTACAATATTCAAATATTTAATAGCCAACATGGCTGGATTTTTGTTATGGTTATCATAACCAGTATTGGATGATTGAGGTTTTCAAATCTGCTTCAGAGAAATGGCTATTATTCCCTCATCCTAAAATACCAGCTTACATCAAGGAGCATGGTTCAACATTGATATGCAAGTCATTCAGCAACATCATCATGATGGTGGATATGATATTATTCTACAATGGAAGGAAAAGTCCCGAGTCGCCGCCGACACACGACCTGGCACTTGGGGGCTATATTATTCAAATCAAGATTATATCAAGTATGCAAGTCCCATGTCACTACAAGCATGCCCCACGGCACTTGGGGGCTATTGCATGGTCATTTCAACTAGTCTTATTGAAGACCCTACCCATCACATGATGATGAACCGACACTTGGAAGCTACCAATTTCTCCTATCAAAATTCAAAGTACACAAAACTAAATCCACTATATTAATAGTGACCCGAAACTTGGGGGCTACATCCTATGCTGTTATTTTCAAAGGAGTACATGTAAGTCCCAAGTCGTTGCAAGTAGACGACCCGTCACTTGGGGGCTGTAGAATTCAGTTGTTTACCCAGATTAGACGATCCAAATTGAAGACCTGACCCATCATATACTGATGAGCTAGCCCTTGGGGGCTGCAGATGTGAAGTACAGAATATTCAGTTTATGACTGGTGACTTAGATGAACAACCCGAATTTCTCCATGGTTAAAGCATTTATATTGAAGCAAGGCTTAAGCAATCATTATGTTACCTTCTTAAGACTTGGGGGCCATAGGTGATATGTATATTAGGGAGGTACACCTTCAAGTTCCCAGTTTTGAGCAAACCAGCTATATTTATGAAAGCAAGCACCAAGTCGTCACAAGGTATAAGGACTTGGCCTGCAGAACTCAGGAAGACCAATTATGTGACTCGACGTCTATAACAATCATGACCCACACTAGTGGAAAAAAGCCTAGCTATGGCGCGACAAAAAGTGCCTTGCTGCCATAGAGACCGAACGCCACCAATATGGTGCTAGTGAAAACAATTTAGTGGTGACTTTGGCGGACATGTCAACAATAATTTAGTACTGATGGCGTGCCACCTGGCTAATGCAAGCAATATATTTTGTTATCTATGGCATTTATTGTGATGCGACGCTAGCAATTTGTATTTTTCAGCAGTAAAAAATATATACCAAGCTATTAGTATATGTGCAGCCATTTAAACTTCTAGTAGTAAGTCTCAAATCCACAAAAATATACCCACCTATTAGTGTATTTTTCAGTAACTAGCTTGCTACCTACAAGCAAAAGTTATTCAGTAGCTAGCTACAAGCAAAGGTGTTTTCATCTCACGCAACTTGTCATCCGCTAACTAGCTACGATGAAGAATGATCCTCATCTCATGCAACTTGTTCATGTTGTTCTGTCCCTTCTTTCTGAAATAGACTTTGCGGGTCTTTAGCTCCTCCCTCTCAACCCTCAGGAGCCATATCTCATTCTTCATAGACTCGATCTCGGTGACCAGTAGCTCCTTCTTGTTGATGAGATTCAATTTCTTATCGCAGAGATCGGAGTTATCATTGATCATCTCATACTTCTCTTTCTTATGAGAGTCATTCAACTCCATAAGTGTCTTCATTGTACTCTCCTTTGACACGACAAGCTCATGGATGAGCATGTCCACATCACGTACCGGTAGCTGCTGCTAGACCGGTTCTGGAGATGGGTCTCGTACATACGCCTGGCAAGTAAAATATTTGAAATCATCAATAAGGAATGGTTAGATGATATATGTATATATTTATGTGTTTGCAATGCTCATGGATGTTCCCGTAATCTTACCTAGTTGGTGCTCATTTGACCTTTGTAAACTTCATAGGTCGTGAAGTTGCACGAGGACTGGTAGTGGCTGTTCCAGCTAGTCATGGATGGAACTTCAAAATAATAACAAGTATAGGTTATTATGACAAGAACCAAACACACATGTCAAAGTATGCAATGCAAATATGTCCATAACAGAAACATGGCAATATACAAGCAAGACCAAGACATGCTACAGTAACATAAAGTGCATACCATGGCATCTGGATGGAGTATGCTAGATGCACAACAATTCATCCAAAGGTTCAAGTTCATTAGCATCATGGAGTATGCTACATTAGCAAACTATTATATTCATCAAGGGTGAAACAACAACAATATATCATAGCATGTGGATGGAGTGTGCTACATGGCAAGTTTTAATTGTGCCAGTTTTAGACTTGGCACATTTCATCAAGGGTAAAACAACAACAATATAGCATAGCATGTGCATAACTAGTTTTGGACAACAACAATATACCACTATCGATATCTTCCCACAATTATATGGATGATTTTTAGTACATATATGCCAGTTTGTGTCTATAACATGTGGGCAAGAATCGAACACACGCCTAACTTGGTCAAACTTGCCTAAGTTTAGTTGTGACAAAGTTTGGCAAGTTGTGGCTTGGAACCAAACACTTTGTTATGGATTACAACAACAAATCAAACACTTTGTTTTAGAATTTAGATGCTTCCAAAGATGATGACTTAAAAATAAATCTACCTTAATTTTTTAACAGATTGCACTTCCAGTTTCTACAGCTAGTGCTAACCGAAGATTGAAAAATATATCTACCTTAATTCTAGACAACTACAACAAATTGTCACTCCCTAGCAGTGATGAACCCCAGTGATGCAAATAAAAATATTGACAATGGTAGTGACCTACAGAAAAAGAGGGAGGGATGATATGCTCACCTAGGGTGGAGCCGAGGGTCGCCTACAGTCTACTCCATTGCCGTCGCCGTCGCCTGATGCCATCGCCGAAACCCTAGCACAGGGAATGCGAAACACACCTCTAATTAAAAAAATCCAAATGCACCGGATGAGAGTGGGAGGTTCAGATGTGTACCTCAGGACCAGAGAATGGCGGCAATCGCCAGAATCGAAGCAGCGATGACGAGCAGTGAGAGAGAGGGAGAGAAAGAGGAACAGAACACAGCAGCAGGGCCGAGAGAGGGAATTGGTCGAGGGGGGCATTTCCCCCGCTGGTTTTGACCCCCATGACATCCTAATCCTATTTGGGCTAGCCCAATAAGAAAAAAGGTCACCACCTAAGAAATGTCGTTAGTTCCATTTAAAATAATAGAAATTAAATAAAAGTAAACTATAATATACTATAAAAAATATCACTACATAAAAAACTAAAAATAAAAAAGTAGGATGTGTCAAACTACATATTTCAAGGCTCAAAACAATATATTTCAAGTCTTAAACTAAATAGGAGAAAAACTGAACTTAAATTCTTAAAGTGCATATTTTTAAAAATGTCATAATTTCCATTTAAAAATAATATAAATTTAATAAAAGTAAACTAAATAATATACTATAAAAATGATCACCACATAAAAAACTAAAAATAAAAAATTTGGAACTATGAAACTACATATTTGAAGGCTCAAAACTATATATTTCAAGCCTTAAACTAAAAAGAAGAAAACATAAATTTAAAGTCTCAGAGTACATATTTTAAAAAATGTCATTATTTCCATTTAAAAATAATAGGAATTCAATAAAAGTAAACCATAATATACTATAAAAAAGATCATCATATAAAAAACTAAAAAAAATTAAAGTGTCAAACTACGTATTTGAAGGCTCAAAACTATATATTTCAAGTATTAAACTAAAAAGGAAAAATAATATACTATAAAAATAATAATATAAGAATGGTGGCATTAAAAAAAGAACAATACTGGCGTCGGAACCAATGCTGGAGTTCCATGCTATTCCACGAGAGCACTATATTACGCCTGGTACAAATTGTTGATCCCATATACTTCTGACGCTACCCTGTTTTCCAATGCCACTACTATGCCCCTACTAATGTCGTACTAAATAATCCAACACAACCACTATTTGAAAAAAATAGTGCTGGCGTTGGTTGTAAATAGCGCACCACCAACAAAAGTTGTGGCTACCACTTTTCCACTAGTGCCAGTATGATCAGTTTCTAGAACTCGGGAATTTCGGCGATGACAACTAGGCAAGCTCTACATCCTCAAACCGACTCAAAATCGGATGAATATCTTAAGTCCAATATTTTTGTCAAAGCCAGAGCTTTCGAATCGAAGTAAAATGTATTATATTTTCCCCAATATTTTTCTCAAAAAAACCAATCTCAGCAAATTGATTTTGAAGCTAGCCTACTCCTATAATGAAAAGACTTGGACTTTACAGGAAGAATTCCCTGGAATATAACGAAGAGACACGATATGGAATAGCTCAAGAATTGCACGACCCGACAAAGATTGACTTGGGCGAGTGTTTTCAAAAAAGGAAATGACAAGGACTTAAGGATGAACAGATGCCGGCTTCGAAGAATCCTCAACCCGGCGCATAACGTATCAAATTTGCTCTTGTTTTTATTTTTTAGGATAAGTTTAACATGGATAAATCCAAACTAAACTGGGGCTAATGTTGGGGATATACCCCACGGTATAACCCGGCCGGAAGTATGACCCGGTCGGGACTTGGTGTCTCAACGGTAACCCACCTGGATTTGGCTGCACGTGAGAGGGTCAGCTCACGGAGAAGGTCCAAGAAGAGCAAGACCAGGAAAGGGAAGCAAGACTCAGACTTGTATCCGTCTTATAATAGAAAATAGACTAGTCCTAATCCTATTAGGACTCTACATGTAAGCCAACCTCTTCAACTTATATAAGGAGCGGTAGGGCACCCTCAAAGGGACATGTTATAGAAAAACAGACAAGTCTTAGACCAGATCAAAGTAGATGTTATCAAGATAGAGGTAGCGAAATGCCGCCCTTGTAATCGAGATCATCATCATCATCAAAATCAGTCAAGATGGATGTAGAATTTTACCTCCACCGTGAGGGGCCGAACCTGGGTAAAATCCGCGTCTCTTGATTCCGACCAGCCACGTTCAAGCTACTACCTAGGACATCTGCCGTGACAAAACCACGACAGTATGATTATGCAATGATGATGCAATTTATGATGATGTATCTCGCTCTTCCAGGGCTATTTTCTTCGCTTTTTTATGTTGCTGGTTTTTGAATCGCCCTCTCAAACAGTGGCCAGCTCACCCAGCCTCTCCAGGTATAGTTCATCTGTGGCAACGGGGCAGCGGCTTGCGCATGTCCATTGGGTAGCTTGTCTGAGCGGGCATGGCCCTGATGTGTTCATGTAGACCGGTCTAGAAGGGCGGCAACTTGAGCGCTTTTATTGAGCGGCATAGCACGGACAAATGTTAATGCAGAATGATGCTGTCGTGTGCTCCGTATTCGCAGAATAACACCACTTTGGAGTGAATAATTGTCCCGATGTATTTGGATGACAAAAGATCTTGTCGTGTCTTCCATGAACATGGAACAATTGTCATGTGTATAAAAATATTGATGGCGGAATAATTGTTCTCGGGGGAATTAAAGTTTTCTCATAAAATAGATAGGAGGGATAGTACCTGATGTATTGGGATGATAGACGATCTGTGTGCAATTTTGTGCCAAATGTCCAGAAGGATGATCTGTATGCAGATTAATAAAGACCAGAGGAAGGTACTAGAACTAGTAGTGATTGACTAGTACAACCTCGTGTGTGACACCTGTGGTAGCACTTTCAAAGACTTTGAAATTTGCTCTGATGTGATGCATGGGTGTTGCCATTATTTACCGCCATTAGGTATTTGATCTGCAACTTCTGTACCACCAGGCAGTGATGACTTCAATGCCTTCCTTAGAGAATCTAGAGATGAATGAGCAGAAATCTCCAGCAGTGCTCTATTTTTGTTTCCTTGTGCTGCAGTCTTTATGGGGTAATTCTAAACATGTCGAGTTCTGGTCCCTTTGGTTGATGCTTCAGTTTTTTCATTGTATGAATACTTTTCACATGCTTAGTTGATCTTCCTTCTGCTTCAGCTTCTCTTTGAGAAAATTTTAGCAGTTTCAGTAGCTACACGCATATGTCGTATCCCATGTTCGCCAAGAGAAAACATATCCGTAGTGGCACTCGATTTATCAAACTTATCATGTAAATATTCAGTGCGCTTTCTGTTGGGGAACGTAGTAATTTCAAAAAAAATTCCTACGCACACGCAAGATCATGGTGATGATATAGCAACGTAGAGGAAGTAGTCGTACGTCCTCCGGTTCAACCGATCCAAGTACCGTTACTCCGGCACCTCCGAGTTCTTGACACGCGTACAGCTCGATGACGCACCCTCTATCTCCGATCCAGCAGAGGCGCCGAGGGGGAGTTCCATCAGCACGACGGCGTGGTGACGATCTTGATGTTCTCCTGTTGCAGGGCTTTGCCTAAGCACCGCTACAATATGACCGAGGTGTAATATCGTGGAGGGGGGCACCGCACACGGCTAAGGAACGATCAATGATCAACTTGTGTGTTCTAGGGTGCCCCCCTACCTCCGTATATAAAGGAGGGAGGGAGGAGGTGGCCGGCCCTAGGGGGGCGCGCCATGAGGAGGGGGAAACCTACTCCAAGTAGGTTTCCCTCTCTTTTCCTTATCTTATTTGGAGGGGGAAGGAAAGAGTACTAGTATTAGGAAGTAGTACTAGTAGTAGTAATAGGAAGAGGGGGAAGGAGAAAGGAAAGGGGGGGCGGCCCCCCTCCCCAATTCGGATTGGGCTTGGGGGGGCGCGCCCCCCTCCCTTGCTCCTTCTCTCTTCTTCCTACATGGGCCCAATAAGGCCCATATACCTCCCGGGGGGTTCCGGTAACCTCCCGGGGCTCCAAACTTCTCCGGAACCTTTTCCGGTGTCCAAATATATCCGTCCAATATATCAATCTTTATGTCTCGACCATTTCGAGACTCCTCGTAATGTCCGCAATCATATCCGGGACTCCGAACAACCTTCGGTACATCAAAATACATAAACTCATAATATAACTGTCATCGAAACCTTATGCGTGCGGACCCTACGGTTCGAGAACGATGTAGACATGACTGAGACACATCTCTGGTCAATAACCAATAGCGGGACCTGGATGCCCATATTGGTTCCTACATATTCTACGAAGATCTTTATCGGTCAAACCGCATAACAACATACGTTGTTCCCTTTGTCATCGGTATGTTACTTGTCCGAGATTCGATCGTCGGTATCCAATACCTAGTTCAATCTCGTTATCGACAAGTCTCTTTACTCATTCTGTAATACTTCATCTTATAACTAACTCATTAGTTACATGCTTGCAAGGCTTAGGTGATGAGCATTGCCGAGAGGGCCCAGAGATACCTCTCCGACAATCGGAGTGACAAAACCTAATCTCGAATTATGCTAACTCAACATGTACCTTCAGAGACACCTATAGTACTCCTTTATAATCACCCAGTTACGTTGTGATGTTTGGTAGTACCCAAAATGTTGCTCCGGTAAACGGGAGTTACACAATTCTCATAGTTACAGGAACATGTATAAGTCATGAAGGAAGCAATAGCAGAATACTAAACGATCAAGTGCTAAGCTAACGGGATGGGTCATGTCAATCACCTCATTCTCCTAATGATGTGATCCCATTAATCAAATGACAACACATGTCAATGGTTAGGAAACATAACCATCTTTGATTAATGAGCTAGTCAAGTAGAGGCATACTAGTGACTATATGTTTGTCTATGTATTCACACATGTATCATGTTTCCGGTTAATACAATTCTAGCATGAATAATAAACATTTATCATGAAATGAGGAAATAAATAATAACTTTATTATTGCCTCTAGGGCATATTTCCTTCACTTTCTCTCCTCTTCCAACTTCGATAATTGATGGTCTACTCAGATTTTTTCAGACATAATATTCTTTCTTTGAACCTCAATGCTAACGTGTAAGCCTTCATTCAGTCTCTTCTGTTCCTATAAAAAAATTAGAATCATCACATTTCTATTCTTCTAGCAGCATTCAACTCCTCCGCTTCGGCCTTTTCTGCCTTGGCAATGAGCAGCAGCAGGAGGGCGCGACGCCGGTGCGTGCAGACGGACTAAGAGGCGAGGTGAGGGCGGGGGCGCTATGGTGCGAGAGGCCAGCAGACGACCGACGAGGGCAACCAGTGGGAGTTGCAACAGCGACCTAAGAAGGTTCGAACTCTGGGGCGTGTGCTAAGATCCCCCTCCTAGTCTAATCTGAAGCTCACCACCCCATGGCCCAGCCTCATCGAGTTCGCGCAAGCGGGGAATAAGATGAACACAATAGTTTACCCAGGTTCAGGGCCACCTTGTGGTGTAAAACCCTACTCCTGCTTTGTGGTGAATTGGCCTCATGAGGATATTGAGGATGAACTAGTACAGTGGATGAGCAGCCTCACGAGGGCTCGGGTAGTGGAGGTGGAATTGATCTGATCCTTCTCTACAGTGGAGGCTAGTCTATATGTATAGTGGCCTTGGTCCTCTTCCATCATAACTTAGGTGGGAAGGGATCCCACAACTACGAATTTTGAAAGGGGACAAGTAGTACATTTTATCCTGACAAAAGGTGGTCTTCGCCTGCAAAGCTTCTGGCCATGACGCAGCGCTGGGCTCAGTGATGACATCGATCCTGCTGAGCTCGTGGTCTTGGTCTCGTTGCACCGGAACAGAAAGCTTTCGGGCCTTGCTTGGGAACATGCGCTTGGCCTTGCTCCCTTAGCACCAAAGAGGAAACTATTTTCTCTACGCCCGCTAGCGCCTGCATGGCCTTGGTCGTCAAGGCTTAAGTCATCATAGCCTCATGAGGAGAGAGGCTTGCATAGAGTTCTCTGCCCCTCGGGAGGCAGGATCGAGGAGCCGCTCCCCTGGAGGTCTTGGCGTCGTTCTCCTTGCGAGCCCGGGGCCCTCGTGAGGTCTTGCCCTGAGGGTCTTGTATGTTCGATTGCACTAGGCCGTTGATGAGTCCGCACGCTGGGCCACAGGCAGGCAGATCTGGGTACCCCTGATCCCAGAACACCAACAATAGCCCCCAGGGCCAAGGTGTGCTCGAGCTGGCTTCCAGGCGAAGCCAAGGAGGGCAGGCCGAAGCGCCACAGGCCCCAACCGCCTACGGTCCAGGTTTGACGTGTGGTGTGCGATGGAGCATGGGTGCCTCCGCTTCCGCATGTCGCCTCGGCAACTGCCCATGATGACAAAGGAAAGGCGCAAACTACTGGGTCATCATTGCTCACACTCACCTTGCTCCTAATCCTCGCCTCCAGCTGAAAGTTTCTCCAGATCTAGTGCAACTCCGCCCCCTTCCTTCTCCTTCCCCAACACCAGCGACCATGTGAATGGCGCCCGGGAAGCCAAAGCCCATGGTCCAAGCCACGACATCCTCCTCTCCTTTGCCTACGCTCGACGTGTCCTCCATCACGAAGGAGGGGCATCACGACTCCGTGCTCCCGCAGACTATGGGCAAAGACAACGAATGGGATGAGACCTCGATCTGGGCTGGTTCCGCGGAGCAGAGCACTTTGGCGTGGACGGTCTACCCATTCTTCCTTCACAGCATCTTCGCAGGGCTTGTCACACCCCTCTCGGAGTTCTCTTGAGCCATCCTCAGTCACTACAAGATCTAGGCCCTCCACCTTCAGCCCAACTCCATCCTTCTCTTTTCCATCTTCGCCTTCTATTGCGAGGCCTTCGTGGGTGTGAGGCCCTCTGTGGTGCTCTTTCGCCATTTCTTCATCTTGCGGCTGCACGACGGGACGCACCGTTCCGCTTGCATTTCCTTCGTCACGGTCCCAAGGGGAATGTCCTTTTGAAGGCCAGGAAGAAGGTGGCGCGACTGGAGATGCTGCAGCGCAGGGTGACCAAAGAAGCTTACACCAAGCATATCTCCGAGGCGAACGCCAAGCTGGATGCCAGGGAGAAGAAGATCCAGGCCGACACAGACGTGAAGGCGGCGGCGGACCAAACTGCCTTCTCTTCCCTCAATCTCAGGGCCGCCCAGGCCGTGAGTTCCATATGCCGGGAGGAGCTAGAGCCCCTCTCGTAGCTTGCGAAGACGACTATGCCTAGCTCTCAGCCAAGCTTATGGAGCAGCTCGAGGATGAGGCCCAAAAGGTGGATGGCATCCTAGAAGAAGAGTGTCACGATCTCTTCTTTGTGTATGCGACCAGCGTCCGCAGCCACCTCCTTCAGCATGACCCCGCCTTTGACTTCAGCAAGGTGATAGGCCCCATTCCTTCAGAGTTTCACGATGCCCTAGTGTGGGCCGTATAAGACCACGTCAATGCGCTACTTGGTAGGTTTTACTTCAGTGGCAGCAGGGTGCCTGGCAAGACCTCGGCGGACGCTGCCAATTTTGGCGGTGATGCCTCCTCCTGAAGTTTTCTTTAATCGTCCTATAATAGAGTTAAGCTACCTCACGGAGGCATGTGTTATGGTTTTATTTGTTTGAACCTTTAATGCTTGTAATGATTGTTTGTGATCCTGCGGGGTCTCCCTTCCATACTAGTTTCTCCTCTTGTCTGCCTTGGTGCTCTACGTTGGCATGGCCCAACCCCGTGCAGGCCTCAGTCATTGTTGGGATGTCGGGTCACGATGCCTTGACATGGCCAAGAGATGAGGGGCTCCGGGAGCTAGTGAAGGCACCCGATGCACGATGCTTAGGAGTCCCCCTTGACGCGCAAGCATGCCGCGCGAGGGAAAACACTGGTGATGCCCCTTAGGTGCCCAAACTTAACTCTCTCTGGCACCGGTGGTCTGTTGCTCTCAGAGCAGACCTTGTGAAACCTCCCGGCAACCCATTCCTGAGGGGGAACCTGCACAAAAAAAATTCATTGAATGGCACGCACTCGCGAGGTTGCGCATGGGCGTTACGCGAGGAGACCATACACCAAGAACCTCATGGGGTGATGTGGATGGGAGCAAGCCCATGATCTTGATCCTAGTACCCTGGGTTTCTCAGTGCTATTGGGACTAACCCGAGCGTAAGCACCGTGTACTGCCCCCACTCGCGTGAGGCACATGAGGGAGTTGCGAGCGAGTGCTGCAGAAGAAGGTAAGTGACTGTCATGCATGACACGGGTCATCCTGAGATTGGTGTGACCTACAGATCACCCTCAGTCTGCTATCCACCTGCGCGGAGTGTGGGGCTTCCGCTTGGGCGTGGGCATGATCATGGTTTGATCGTTCCACCAGTGCAGGGCATGGGTCTTCCACTAGGGCGTGGGCATGGTCGTAGTTCGACCGTTCTGCCAGTGTTGGGCATGGGGATTCCACTAGGGCGTGGGCAGGAGCTCTATTCCAGAGTCTCCAGGGCGTGTACAACCCTATTTCATTCGTACGGGTGGCAGGCACGAAAGAACTTGTAGAGGTGTCAGATGCTCGTGAGCCAACGCGAGGCTTAGGAGATTCTTCCTTGGTGCTCAGGCGATTTGCACCCTGCTCTTGGCGCAGTTGCGCGCCCATATAACCTGTGACATGGGGGTGGCACGTGTTGAATGGCCATCCCGATGCCATTGGATGAAGTGGTCAGACACCAAGGACCCAAATGAGGTGACGTGTGTGGGTCTGGCCACCAGACCGAGCTTGATCACTTGGATTTAACGAAGCTGCAGGGACAAACCCGAGAACAGACACTATATCGAGTTCCTCCACGGAATGATCAAGGGAAGAGCCATCGGACACGCGGCGCCCGAGGTGGAAAATAGTGAAACAGGCATATAAATTGGCTGGCACCCTTACTCACCCCGCTTGCGGGACGCCAAGGACCTCTGGAGGTGACGTGCACGGGAGCTAGCCCGCGAGACGGAGCTTGATCGCTTTGGTTTATCAGTGCTGTAGGGAGTGACCCGAGCACAGATGCCGTGTCCAGCCCCGATCATGGAACTGTCAAGAGGAGAGTAACGAGGGTGCGGTGCTCTCAATGGTGACGAGGCACCAATCATAGGGTTAGGCAACAAATCCACTAAAACATAACCAGATCTACTTACATGACAAAAAATTGTCGCGGCCGCAGGGACGAAACCTAGCCAGCCTATGGATGATGCAGCCCTAGGGATGCCCTCGATTGAACAAACCAAAAAGTCACCTGGCAATGATGCTGTTGTGGATGCATCGTGGCATTGTTCGAAGAGCATCGCAGGGGCCCGCCCCTCGGGGGCCGAGCGGCTCCTGAGGCCCTGGAGACTCGCGGGGGATCGAAACCTCACGAGACGCCAACGCGAGCCGTGTGAAGCGCTGGTTGGTATCTCCCATGTTCAGCAGGCCAAAGGGCATGTAGACGTAGTTGGTGATGATGCACCTGCTCTGGCCGATGCGCGACGGCCAGATGATGTCGTGGGAGCTGGCCCTGTTGAGGCCCAGGATGTCGACACACACGTGTAGCTCGCTACCTGCATCGATAGCGGCAGCTGAGCTGATGGGGCCCACGGGGCGTTGCTCGCCACGCATGGTCCGAGTCTCCTGAAGCTCGTGAATCTCCTGGGTGATGAACTCGTGTGCTCCTGGCGCCTGGTGCCGGGCTCCTTGCTTGTGGGGGCTGATACGTCTCAAACGTGTCTATAATTTTTGATTGTTCCATGTTATATTATATCCTTTTTTGGACATTATTGGGCTTTATTGTAGACTATTATATTATTTTTGGGACTAACCTATTAACCGGAGGACTAGCTCAGAATTGCTGTTTTTTTCCTATTTCAGAGTTCCGCAGAAAAAGAATATCAAACGGAGTCCAAACGGAATGAAACCTTTGGGAACGTGATTTTCGGAACGAACATGATCCAGAGGACTTGGACCCTACGTCAAGAAAGCAATCAGGAAGGCACGAGGTAGGGGGCGCGCCCTCCACCCTCGTGGGACCCACGTTGCTCCACCGACATACTTCTTCCTCCTATATATACCTACGTACCCCCAAACTACCAGATATGGAGCCAAAACTCTAATTCCACAACCGTAACTTTCTGTATCCGTGAGATCCCATCTTGGGGCCTTTTTCGGAGCTCCATCGTAGGGGGCATCGATCACGGAGGGCTTCTACATCAACACCATAGCCTCTCCGATGAAGTGAGAGTAGTTTACTTCAGACCTTCGGGTCCATAGTTATTAGCTAGATGGCTTCTTCTCTCTTTTTGGATCTCAATACAATGTTCTCCCCCTCTCTTGTGGAGATCTATTTGATGCAATCTTCTATTGCGTTGTGTTTGTTGAGACTGATGAATTGTGCGTTTATGATCAAGCTTATCTATGAACAATATTTGAATCTTCTCTGAATTCTTTTATGTATGATTGGTTATCTTTGCAAGTCTCTTCGAATTATCAGTTTGGTTTGGCCTACTAGATTGATCTTTCTTGCAATGGGAGAAGTGCTTATCTTTGGATTCAATCTTGCGGTGTCCTTTCCCAGTGACAATAGGGGCAGCAAGGCACGTATTGTATTGTTTCCATTGAGGATAACAAGATGGGGTTTATTTCATATTGCATCAGTCTATCCATCTACATCATGTCATCTTGCTTAAAGTGTTACTCTGTTCTTTTGAACTTAATACTCTAGACGCATGCTGGATAGCGGTCGATGTGAGTAATAGTAGTAGATGCAGGTAGGAGTCGGTCTACTTGTCTTGGACGTGATGCCTATAAACATGATCATATCTAGATATTCTCATAACTATGCTCAATTCTGTCAATTGCTCAACAATAATTTGTTTACCCACCATAATACTTATGCTCTCGAGAGAAGCCATTAGTGAAACCTATGGCCCCTGGGTCTATTTTCCATCATATTAATCTTCCGTCAACAAGCTATTTCCTTTTCCGTTTATTTTGCTTTCTTTACTTTGCATCTTTATCATAAAAATACCAAAAATATTATCTTATTATATCTATCAGATCTCACTTTCGTAAGTGACCGTGAAGGGATTGACAACCCCTTTATTGCGTTGGTTGCGAGGATTTTATTTGTTTGTCTAGGTGAGAGGGACTCGTGCGTGGCCTCCTAATGGATTTATACCTTGTTTCTCAAAAACTGAGGGAAATACTTACGCTACTTTGCTGCATCACCCTTTCATCTTCAAGGGAAAACCAACGCAGTGCTCAAGAGGTAGCAAGATGGATTTCTGGCGCCATTGCCTGGGAAGCTTACACAAGGTCAAGTCAAGATTTGGACTCCCGACAACGAGCTATTTCTGGCACCGTTGTCGGGGAGTCTACGCGAAAGTCAACATACCAAGTACCCATCACAAACCCTTATCTCCCGCATTACATTATTTGCCATTTGCCTCTTGTTTTCCTCTCCCCCACTTCACCCTTGCCGTTTTGTTCACCCCCTCTTTCCGTTCGCCTTCCTCCTTCTTTTTGCCCCATGCACTTTCAATCGTTATGTATGAAATTGGGGAAATTATTGTCGATATGGACAATAATAATATCATGGAAAATTCTGATGCTCTAGCTGAAGAACCCCCTGTCTTACATACAAAAAAATTCCGAATTGGTAGTGGTAATATTATTGGAAAAGGAGTTATCCAAGATTTCTTTACTTGTGTCGGTGCTTTGCCTTCTATGGGTAGTTATATTCTTCATAGAACTAGTAGTCTTGCGGACGCTATTGCCATGCTTGTAGTTGAACTTGAAAGACAATTTATGCACTTGCATCCTTGCATACAAAGGATTTTCCTATAATTTTCTAATATTGAGCATTCTTCTGTTAAGCGTGCTGCTACTATCTTTTTGGCTCATGAGTTTAGATTTATAATAAAAGAGGCCAAAGAAATCTTTGCGCATTATAGGGTGGACACTGACCGTCCTCCCATAGAGGCTATCCTTTTTGATCAAGAAGAAATAATGCGTTTTCAATCTCTAGACTTTGTTGCTTTCAATGAAAATATTAGAAAAAGGGTTCCTACCAATGTTCTAGTTGATATAATTTCTTAACTTAATAATGATTTGGCTATTCGAAATAATGAGCTAGGATATTCTCTCGAGTATAGGCTCACAAAGTTCTATCAAAAGAATGCTTATAATGATGAATTGATTGTGCAATACGAAGGGCCAAAGGAGGAACCTATACCTCCTAAAGTTGATCTTGGGGACTTTGGTCCCATTAAATTTAGCCCTTTTGATTACTTATGCTTGCCTCACAGAAAACTTGCTGCTGAATGTAGAGAATATGAAATGAGTTTTAAAGATCTATCCTATTATTATGGCAATACCTAGATCTATCCTTGCTTTTATGCCTAGCTAGGGGCGTTAAACGATTGTTGGGAGGCAACCCAATTTTATTTTTATTCCTTGCTTTTTGCTCCTGTTTAGTAATAGATAATTTATCTAGCCTCTGTTTTGGTTGTGTTTGTTGTGTTTAATTACTGTTTGTGCCAAGTAGAACCGTTGGGAAGACTTGGGGAAAGTCTTTTTAATCTTGCTGTAAAAAACAGAAACTTTAGCGCTCACGAGAATTGCTGCCATTTTTATTTGGAAAGTGATATTTAGTTAATTCTTTTTTAAAATGATTAATAAATAAATTCCTGACGTCCAGAATTTTATTTCAGAATTTTTGGGGTTCCATAACTTGCGTTAGCTACAGATTACTACAGACTATTCTGTTTTTGATAGATTCTGTTTTTCGTGTGTTGTTTGCTTATTTTGATGAATCTATGGCTAGTAAAAATAGTTTATAAACCATAGAGAACTTGGAATACAGTAGGTTTAATACTAATATAAATAAAGAATGAGTTCATTACATTACCTTGAAGTGGTGTTTTGTCTTCTTTCGCTAACGGAGCTCACGAGATTTTCTACTTTAAGTTTTGTATTGTAAAGTTTTCAAGTTTTGAGTGAAAGATTTGATGGATTATGGAACAAGGAGTGGCAAGAGCCTAAGCTTGGGGATGCCCATGGAACCCCAAGATAATCTAAGGACACCTAAAAGCCCAATCTTGGTGATGCCCCGGAAGGCATCCCCTCTTTCGTCTACTTCCATCAGTAACTTTACTTGGAGCTATATTTTTATTTACCACATGATATGTGTTTTTCTTGAAGTGTCTTGTATTATTTGAGTTTTTATTTGTTAGTTTCCCACAATCATCCTTGATGTACACACATTTTGAGAGAGACACACATGATTCGGAAATTGTTAGAATAATCTATGTGCTTCACTTATATCTTTTGAGTTATATAGTTTTTGCTCTAGTGCTTCACTTATATCTTTTAGGGCACAGTGGTGGATTTGTTTTATAGAAACTATTGTTCTCTCATGATTCACTTAGATTATGTTAGGCATTCAAGATTAATAAAAAATTCTTATGAGTGTGTTGAATACTATGAGAAGTTTCATACTTGATAATTATTTTGAGATATGGAGATGGTGATATTAGAGTCGTGCTAGTTGAGTAGTTGTGAATTTGAGAAATGCTTGTGTTGAAGTTTGTGATCCCCGTAGCATGCACGTATGGTGAACCGTTAGGTGAAGAAGTTGGAGCATGATTTATTTATTGATTGTCTTCCTTATGAGTGGCGGTATGGGACGAGCGATGGTCTTTTCCTACCAATCTACCCCCCTAGGAGCATGTGCGTAATACTTTTCTTCGATAACTTGTAGATTTTTGCAATAAGTATATGAGTTCTTTATGACTAATGTTGAGTCCATGGATTATACACACTTTCTTCCTTCCGCCATTTCCAGCCTCTCTAATACCACGCACTTTTCGCCAGTATCATAAACCCACCAAATACCTTCCTCAAAACAGCCACCATACCTACCTATCATGGCATTTCCGTAGCCATTCTGAGATATATTGCCATGCAACTTACCACCATTCCGTTTATTATGACATGCTCCATCGTTGTCATATTGCTTTGCATGATCATGTAGTTCACATTGTATTTGTGGCAAAGCCACCGTTCATAATTCTTTCATACATGTCACTCTTGATTCATTGCATATCCCGGTATACCGCCGGAGGCATTCACCTAGAGTCATATTTTGTTCTATGTATTGAGTTGTAAGTAAATAAAAGTGTGATGATTACCATTTTTAGAGCATTGTCCCAAGTGAGGAAAGGAAGATGGAGACTGTGATTCCCCCACAAGTCGGGATGAGACTCTGGACTAAAAAAAAGAGGCCATAAAAAAAGAGAAAAGGCCCAAATAATAAAAAAATGAGAGAAAAAGAGAGAAGGGACAATGCTATTATCCTTTTACAACACTTGTGCTTCAAAGTAGCACCATGATCTTCATGATATAGAGTCTCCTATGATATCACTTTCATATACTAGTGGGAATTTTTCATTATAGAACTTGACTTGTATATTCCAATGATGGGCTTCCTCAAAATGCCCTAGGTCTTCGTGAGCAAGCGAGTTGGATGCACACCCACTTAGTTCATTTTGTTGAGCTTTCATATATTTATAGCTCTAGTGCATCCGTTGCATGGCAATCCCTACTCACTCACATTGATATCTATTAATGGGCATCTCCATAGCCCGTTGGTACGCCTAGTTGATGTGAGACTTGTCGGATTTCGGGTTCCGGCAGACCCTTGAGGTTCGAACACTGGGGTGCGCGCGGAGATTTCGCCTCCTACCTTCCTGCACCCCTCCGCCGTGCTAGGATCAAAGCTATGAAAAGAACTACACAAGGGACACAAGGTTTATACTGGTTCGGGCCACCGTTGTGGTGTAATACCCTACTCCAGTGTGTGGTGTGGTGGATTGCCTCTTGGGCTGATGATGATTAACAATACAAGGAAGAACAGCCTCGCGAGGGTCTGTTCTTGGCTGGGGCGATGAACTGCTGGGAGGAGTTCAGCCACCTTTCTCTATCTCACTCTCTCTCTCTCTGCTTACCACCTCTCTACTTGTCGAGCCCTTGGAGGAGACTGAGCCAAACCCTTTGCTACGTGAGTGGCCGGTCCTATTTATAGTGACCCTGGTCCTCTCCCCAAATATTAAGCGGGAAGGGAGCCAACAATGGCGGGCTAATTTGAAGGGGGAGAGCAAGTATCAACTATCCTGACAAAAGTAGTCTTCGCCTGCGCAAAGCTCTGGTGATGATGCCGTCTTGGGCTCCACGGTGACCTCCATCTCGTAGTCCTCCTGGTCTTGGTCTCGTTGCACCGAAATGGCAACCTTTGCCTGACGCCTCGGTACTCCGCGGCTGCGCTTGCCCCCTTTGCACCAAAGAGGAAAGGAGGACGCTGCGCGGGCTGGCACCCGCCTGGCGCCCTGAGTCGTCATGGCTTGTGTCACGAGCACCTTGCAAGGTACCCCGCCTTGATCTCTCCGCCTCCTCGTGAGCCAGCCTGACGAGGCCGTGCCTGAGGAAGCTCCGTGTCGTCCGCCCCGTGAGGCTTGTCCCCTCGCGAGGGTCTTGAGTTTGTGTTGGTGAAGATGGGCCGTGCTGGGCCCCCCTTTGAGCCACGTCGCAGGCCGCAGGCAGGCAAGTCTGGGGACCCCCGTTCCCAGAACGCCGACAAGACTATCTTCTCCCTTTTTTGTCTTATCCACAACCACCATTCTATTCCACATATAGTGTTATATCCATGGCTCACGCTCATGTATTGCGCGAGGATTGAAAAAGTTTGAGAACACCAAAAGTATGAAACAATTGCTTGGCTTGTCATCGGGGTTGTGCATGATTTGAATACTTTGTGTGGTGAAGATGGAGCATAGCCAGACTATATGATTTTGTAGGGATAACTTTCTTTGGCCATGTTATTTTGAAGAGACATAATTGCTTAGTTAGTATGCTTCAAGTATTATTATTTCTATGTCAACATTGAACTTTTTTCTTGAATCTTTCGGATCTGAATATTCATACCACAGTTAAGAGAATTACATTGAAATTATGCCAAGTAGCATTCCACATCAAAAATTCTGTTTTTATCATTTACCTACTCGAGGACGAGCAGGAATTAAGCTTCAGGATTCTTGATACGTCTCGAATGTATCTATATTTTTTGATTGTTCCATGCTATATTATATCCTGTTTTGGACATTATTGGGCTTTATTATACACTTTTATATTAATTTTGGGACTAACCTATTAACCGGAGGCCCTGCCCAGAATTGTTGTTTTTTGCCTATTTCAGAGTTTCGCATGAAAAGAATATCAAACGGAGTCCAAACGGAATGAAACCTTCGAGAACGTAATTTTCGGAACAAACATGATCCACAGGACTTGGACCCTACGTCAAGAAAGCAATCAGGAAGGCACGAGGTAGGGGGCGCGCCTACCCCCCCCCTCCCCAGGCGCGCCCTCCACCCTCGTGGGGCCCACGTTGCTCCACTGACGTACTTCTTCCTCCTATATATACCTACGTACCCCCAAACTACCAGATACGGAGCCAAAACCCTAATTCCACCACCGTAACTTTTTGTATCCGGGAGATCCCATCTTGGGGCCTTTTCCGGAGCTCCGTCGGAGGGGGCGTCGATCACGGAGGGCTTCTACATCAACACCATAGCCAGTCCGATGAAGTGTGAGTAGTTTACTTCAGACCTTCGGGTCCATAGTTATTAGCTAGATGGCTTCTTCTCTCTTTTTGGATCTCAATACAAAGTTCTTCCCCTCTCTTGTGGAGATCTATTCGACATAATCTTCTTTTGCGGTGTGTTTGTTGAGACCGATGAATTGTGGGTTTATGATCAAGTTTATCTATGAACAATATTTGAATCTTCTCTGAATTCTTTTATGTATGATTGGTTATCTTTGCAAGTCTCTTCGAATTATCAGTTTGGTTTGGCCTACTAGATCTTTCTTGCAATGGGAGAAGTGCTTAGATTTGGGTTCAATCTTGCGGTGTCCTTTCCCAGTGACAGTAGGGGAAACAAGGCACGTATTGTATTGTTGCCATCGAGGATAACAAGATGGGGTTTATTTCATATTTCATGAGTTTATCCCTCTACATCATGTCATCTTGCTTAAAGTGTTATTCTGTTCTTTTGAACTTAATATTCTAGATGCATGCTGGATAGCGGTCGATGTCTGGAGTAATAGTAGTAGATGCAGGCAGGAGTCGGTCTAGTTTTCTCGGACATGATGCCTATATACATGCTCATACCTAGATATTCTCATAACTATGCTCAATTCTGTCAATTGCTCAACAGTAATTTGCTTACCGACCGTAATACTTATGCTCTCGGGAGAAGCCATATAACGCCCCAAATGTAATTTGCCATATTTGTACTCCGACTCATGCCATTTTCGGCTTTAAGTTATGAGATTAGTGGTTGGGTTCTTGCCTTTGTTTTTCATTTTGTTCATGTCATGCATATCATATCATGTCATCATGTGCATCGCATTTTCATACGTGTTCGTCTCATGCATCCGTGCTTTTTCCCCGTTGTCCGTTCTGCAATCCGACACTCCCACGTCCTCCGGCGTCCCCCTTTTGTCTTTTTTCATGTGCGGGTGTTAAACATTCTCGGAATGGACCAAGATTTAACAAGCGACCTTGGTACACCACCGGTAGACCGCCTGTCAAGTTCCGTGCCATTTGGAGTCCGTTTGATACTCCAACGGTTAATCGAGGATCCGTAAAGGCCTCGTGTGTGTTGCAGCCCAACACCGCTCCAAACCTGCCCAATAACCCATTCAAACCTCTCCCATATCCTTCATCGTCGGATCACGATCGCGTGGTCGAAAACCGCACTCCATTCGGACACTCCCACCTCCTTCTAGGTATAAATATGTCCTCCCCGTCCAAATCCGGGTCGAAACCCTAGTCTAGCCTTCCCCGCCGCCGCCGGACACATCCACCGCTACCGCGCCCAGCCAATATCCTCCTGCCACATGGGGCGTCTGCCGCCCCCGTGCCGCCGTCCCGCAGGCCTGGGATGCCCCCCCCCCCCGAGCCCACGCGCTCCCCCGCCGCTCGCGCCTCCCAGAGACCGCGCGCCTCGCCACCGATTCGCCGCCTCCGCGTCTGCTCCGCCGCCGGTCTGCATCCGCCTCGCCGCTGCAATCCAGCGCGCCCCCGCCTCCGGGGACCGCCCTATCCCAGATCCAGCGCCCCCCTCGCAGGCCCCCGCTCTCCGGTCATCTTCTTCCCCAGTACCGGCGAGATCCGCCGCCCGCGTTGACTTTCCGCGAGGTCCAATTTTTTCTAAGTCCCTAAACTTTATCATCCTGGTGCATACTTTGCCCTGCTGTAAGTTCTTGTGTGATTCCCCGTTTCATGCGTGTGATATATCAAAATGTTCATCATGATGTGCTCTTAATTTCATTCCATTGTGACCTCCTTGTTTGAGTCCATCTTGATGCCCAAATCTTTGATGCAAGAGTGCTATAAATTGTTAGGTGCTGATTCTTAGCAGAGTATGAGCATTTGTCATTATTGCTACAATTGTTGTGTGCTGCATAAGGCCATGAGCTCTACATGTATTTTGTTCTATGCCATTCCATCTTTACAGGGGTGTATGCCATATATTTTGTGATCTTTGTAGTGAATAGCACAAGCATGCAAAGTAGCCTTCGTGATATTGTTGATTTCAGGATCTCAGGATTTTGGCTAAGTCATTTCCCTATTGTTATTTGTATGCCATGTATTCATGTTGCTACAGAGAGATCCATACTTTGTTTGAGTATCTTCAGTAAGGATGTTTTGGGAATATGGTTGTGCTCTATCCATACCTGCCCCTATTTGCAATTAAGGACTATTCCAGCATGTCTTAATCCTAATCTACTTTTGCTATAATATGTTCCTGGCAGATTGTTTACATGTTAATCAATTTTGCCATGGTTGATGTAGTTGATACATGCATGCTATGAGCTTGTTCTTGCCATGGTTATCTTCATGAACATGTCTTCTTGCTGGTAGTATGCTTAGCTTGTGATGCAATGCCTTGTGATGAGTGAATCGAGCTTGCAAAGATGTCTTCATAATTCAGTTTTCATCATGCTCAGTTTTCTGCCAAGTCTGAATCTATTAACGGAACTTGCTATGTTTATATGGGTGCCATCATATTTTCTGTGCCCTTTTGACTCATGGTCAGTAAGGGACTTCTGTTCTAAGCTTGGAGTAGATTCATGCCATGCCTTGTTTTGCTATCATCTGTTCCTTTAGCATGTTGTTTGCTTGCTCTAAACATGGCTTCCTGATGTTAATTCTAGGCATGTTAGTATTTTTACTAAGTCTATGATGCTGATATCTTTTGCACTTTTGCCATGCTTATTTGAACCTACTCTTGTGTGATTTAGCCGTAGCTCAATGTTCATATTTTGTCAAGCTTCCTGAGTAAGCCATGAATAGTCGCTTGAGGTCGTACTCCGAGCACGCAAGCCATGAAGTCATCTTGCTCAAAGGGAGATCTGTCTTCCTTCACGGTAGGATATCCTCTGGCCACGTCCGCCGGGTCTAGATCTGGCACCCAAGCCTTGGAGCGGCTCAGGCCAGTCAAAGCTCCGGCTCTCGTACAGGAGCGCTTCACTTCTTGAAATCTGGCGGGTAGGATTGACATTTTCTTTAAGACGTCGCCGAGCCGGTTGGGTCCTTGATTGGCAGGAGAGATGGCGGCAAGTGCCCGTTGTGCGCCAATGTACAGTTGCTCCACTAAGGTATACACTTCCTTTAGTTTAATCACATGATCGTGGCTCAGATTCTTGCTTTGTGGGCCTGCACATATTTTATAAACAAAGTCAGCTGGTGGCTTATATTCCAGATCAGCAAAAAGTACAGAAGATCTAAGACAGACGGCTTGCCAAAGATGGCGGCCACCATTTGAGACACCCGACCCTTTAAAACGTTCAGCTCTGTTGAAACCTCTTCAAGGGCTGCTTCGGCCTTCTCGGCGCATTGTGTCAGAAGCATTTTTTCCTCTGCCCAGGTTTTCTTCTTGGCAGTGAAGCTGGTCTTTATATTTTCCGTCTCAGAGAGACTTACTTGCAATTTGGAGTTAGCAGACTTGATTTCTGCCTCTTGACCCGCTAGCCGGGTCTTTGCATCAGTTAGTTGCGAGCTCAGTTCAGATAAGGCATTTTGCAAAAAAACGTACCCAGATGAGTCAAGATTTTACTTAAGGTTCAAAAGTCAAGATTCAAGTCTCAAGTACTTTACAAAAACCACTTGACACTTGGGGGCTAATGTATGCCAAAACATTTTCTTATGACTCTAAAGACATACTTTAAGTCCCAAGTACTTTACAAAGTAACATCACTTGGCACTTGGGGGCTAATGTATGCTATTCAGCAAGTTTCTCAAGGTTAAGCCGGATTACGAAGTTCTTTGAATACGGTACAAGACAATTTAAAGTACCGGCTCATTTATGATCAAATGAACCGGCCCTTGGGGACTACAGGGGAAGCTTTGTTCTATTTTATTGAACTCAAGAAAAGTTTCAAAGGTAAAAGTCTTGGCCCATATTATAAAGTATACAAATCATTCCGGTTCTCTCATAATCTAAAGACTTGCGGGCTGGCGGAATATAGATAAGCCGGAAGAACATACCTCGTATTTCAGCTGCAACTGTTTGACCATTTCGATCTCTGAGTCGCGACTGGAGCGCACATGGCTGAGATAGCCGGATAAAATATCATTGGCATTCAGATGATCATAATGTGCAACATCAAAGCGCACTTTCTGTCTCTCCAATGCCTCTTGTTTTGCCATGTGGCGAGCGAACACAGTTGGATTCCCCGGCTCAACAAAGCGGCTCCTGGTGATCAAAACATCTTGCGCAGACGGTGATGGCGGGTTGGCTGAGCTTGATGGTCCAGTTGCAGAAGGATTCACGGTGGTGTCATCGAACGATGGCTCAGGAGGATTTTCTTCTGCATTGACAGGCGGGTCTTCTGGAGTTTCAATTAATGGAGGAGAAGGTGGCCTTGCCGGTTCAGGAGCAAGGACTGGAGGGTCTTCCGCCGGTTTAGTCACCTTGGCCTTCTTAGACTTACCTTAGCCACTAAGTGAAAGATTATACAGTATAAAGAGACAATTTGAAAAGCACGGAAGACAAAGGATTTTTCCTTACCTAGGGGCAGTCTTGAAGGCCGGAAACTGGGTTTGAGACGAGTCGCCAGAAGAGCTAGACATCCATTAACAGAAAGTCGAAGACAAAGAAATAAACCTCATTCTAGCATTTTTGGGGAGTTTGTTGAAGAACAACAGTCGGTTTGTCTTCAGTCCGGGCTTGACGGCGGCTCTCATGTTGCTGCTTTTTCAAAATAAAGTGAGGGTCCAGATAAGCCAAAGGGTATCAAATCCTTACTTTTCGGGTTACGACTCGAAGTTTCTGTCTTGGAAAATGGGCTGAGTCGGAGGAAATAGTTACCTCTTCCTCCACGGCCTAACTGGCCCCAGTGTCGTCCTGGTAATAATCAGTGTCAATAAGATTATTAAAAAGTTGGCCAAGGGAGTCAAGGGCTACCTCCGACTCAGAAGTATCGTCGAGTTTCATCATATCTTCAGTGGTGCTCTTCTTCTTCTTTTTGGACCTCCGGGTCGTTTTCTTGGCATTTATGGCGGCGACTCTTGCTTTCTTGGCAGCTTCGTGGTCATATTTAACTTTTCAGAAATCAGATTTGGCCTGCAGACAGGTAAAAACAAGATGAAAGGTTAGACAAGTATTAAACAATACAGCTAGGAAAAATATAAAGGAGAGAGATCAGAGTGTCCTTACTTCTGGCACCGGGTTAAGCTTGCAGAAGGGGTTTAACCCGACGATACTGCAGTCTTCGTATTGTCCGTACACCGGAAGGGTTAACATTGAAACAATATCTTCTTTTGTTAGTTGAACGGAGCTGTGACGTAGAGAGTCATCAGGGCCTCCACCGTACTCCTAAATCAATTTTGACCAACGGCTTAGTGGGATAACCCGCCATGAGATCCAGCAGCGGGTCAGATCAACTCTGGTTAAGTTGTTTCCTAATAAGGCATTAATCCTCTTTATTGATGGGATCAGCTTCTTGCGTTCGACAGCAGTAAGCTTGTCAGGGAGCGCGAACTTGGAATCAAGACGTTTGGGGCGATAACCCGGCAGTGGCTTCTCGTTTGCTGGTGAAATGTCTTGACAATAGAGCCAAGTCTGATTCCAGTCTTTTGGATGACTCGGCAAGACTATGAGGGGGAAGACAGCGCCCTGCCGGCGCTGAATTTAGATGCCTCCAAGCTCCAAGCTAAGGTCATTGGTGCACTCATTCTGTCGGTTAAGATAAAAATATTCTCTAAACAGCTCCACGGTCGGCTCTTCTTGAAGATAGACCTCATAGAGCACTTGGAAGTTATATATGTTAGAAATGGAATTGTGCCCGATATCTTGAGGGTGGAATTTGAAAAAGTGGAGGACCTCTCTGAAGAACTTTGAGTCGGGCGGTGAGAAGCCACGGTTCATATGGTTAGTAAAAACAATCACTTCGCCGTCTCTTGGATTGGGTCGTTCTTCGTCCAGGTTAGGGGCACGGTAAGACATGACATCTTTTCCTGGCAAAAATCCTATGGTGAAGAACTCCTTCAAACTTTCCTCAGTTATGGTTGAGGGAACCCAGTTGCAGATGGTTGGCGCTTTTGACGGCATGATGATCAAAAGACAAAACTGAAAAGAAAGTAGCATGTCGGTTCAATTCAATGGTGAAATTAACAGTTAAGTGATGATGATGCAAATAAGTAATGGCGGCTTAAGTAAGGGCTAATGTCATATAAGGGAAAAGTAAGCCGGCGAATTAAGCCGCCATGACTATGGACATTTGAAGGAAATCAGAGACATAATTGGCTAAGTGTGGAAGCAAACAAGTTTCTTAATTTCTTGATATTATTCTGGATCAAAGGGTCGTTCAAAATGGAAAAAGTCTAGACCTAAAAATTTAGCACAGAGCTCTACTTAGGCCTTTTGAACCAGAGAAAAGGATCTGTTGGTATCGAAGATGGGCACAAAAGAACTATCGCATGAGCACATGTTCTGTTTGAATCAAGAAGAAGCCGTAGTGGAAGAACTACAAGGGAAACATGATGAACTGCGAAGAACACGCAGAAACCTAGAAACCCTAATGCGGATCTGAGGAGCGGGAAGGGGAGTACTCACAACCACGGATCTTCTGTGGAGATCGCCGCTGTTATCTAGACCGATTCGGGTTGATGCAGCGGCCAAGGTCGACGGAGATGGAGGTGAAGCGCGACGGCTGTGAAGCTCGAGCAGCAGGAGGGTTGCGAGAGGAAGAAGATGGAGAGAGAGAAGAATGAGGAAGGACGAGGCATAACTATTTATAAGGGAAAAGGTGAACAGACGGGCGCAAAAGTCGAAGAAGAGTCGAATAATGGTTATCTAACTAGATGGACGCCTCGATTCTCAGAAGGCATTAAAGATGAAGATCCGTTGAGAGATGACGTCATAAAAGCTTTTTGTGTTTTCAAAAGATGACGTCATGGCGGGTTACAAAAAAACATTCTGCGAGGATAAGAAGATGGATTTTTTCTAAGTGTTGAAGATTGACAAAGAACAAAGTTCAAATTCAACCTGGGGCCTAATGTTGGGGATATAGCTATCAGCTATGACCCGCCCAGGAGGGGCCGGGTCAGCCCCAATGGCGGGTTACAAAGGAAGCCCAGTAAACATTAAGATGATAGTTTATCAAATCTTATAGAAGGCATAAAAGGCCTAGAGGCGGCTTAAGGCCCAATATTGTAAACCGCCATATGTAAGGAAAGACTTGTAAAGAAAGGCATGTAAAAGAAGTCACCGAGCCGGACACAATTTATGAGCCGGCCGGGACTCTGTTCGCCACCAGGCATCAACCCGTGTATATAAGGGGACGAACCGGTGGCGGCTTAGGGCAAGAAACAAGAGATCAATAACCAAGCCGGCGAGTTAAGCCTCTTGGTGATCAAAACCCCCAGCAATACCAACACAACTTGACGTAGGCTTTCACCTTCATCGTAAGGGGCCGAACTAGTATAAAACCTCTCATGTCCTATGTCCCGATTAACCCCTTTAAGCTTCCAAGTTGCGATGGCCCTACGACTAAGTCCTCTCGCTAGGAAATCTGCCATGACAATTCCATGACACCTTGGGTTTCGTGGACTCAATGGTCATCTTTATTTTAAAACCCCGGGCCAGTACTCCTCTGAGTGTTGGTCCAACCTGTGAGCAGCCGGTGGACACCAGGGGTAACTCTGGGTTGGCCTACCGAAATCTTGGACAATCCGGTGTGCCCTGAGAATGAGATATGTGCAGCTCCTATCGGGATTTTTCAGCACATTCAGGTGGCTTTGCTGGTCTTGTTTTACCATTGTCGAAATGTCTTGTAACCGGGATTCCGAGTCTGATCAAGTCTTCCTGGGAGAAGGAATATCCTTCGTTGACCGTGAGAGCTTGTGATGGGCTAAGTTGGGACACCCCTGTAAGGTTTTGAACTTTCAAAAGTCGTGCCCGCGTTTATGGGCAGATGGGAATTTGTTAATGTCCGGTTGTAGAGAAATTGACACTTAATCTAATTAAAATGAATCAACCGCGTGTGTAGCCATGATGGTCTATTTTCGGCGGAGTCCGGGAAGAGAACACGGTCTCGTGTTATGCTTGAACGTAAGTAGCTTCAGGATCACTTCTTGATCAATATTAGCTTCTCGACCGTGCTTTGCTTATATTCTTGCTCTCTTTTGCGTAAGTTAGCCACCATATATGCTACTGCTTGCTGCAGCTCCATCTCACTACCTTTCCTACCCATAAGCTTAAATAGTCTTGATCGCGAGGGTGTGAGATTCATGAATCCCCGTGACTCATAGATTACTTCCAAACAGATGCAGGTGCCGATGATGCCAGTACAGGGGACGCTACCGAACTCAAGTGGGAGTTCGACGAGGATTCGGGCCGTTACTATGTGTCTTTTCCGGATGATCAGTAGAGGAGCCCAGTTGGGGCGATCGGGGATCTAGCATTTGGGGTTGTCTTTATTTATTTTGGTTCCGTAGTCGGACCTTGATTGTTTTCTGGATGATGTATGATATATTTATGTATTGTGTGAAGTGGCGATTGTAAGCCAGCTCTTTATCCCTTTCTTATTCAGTACATGGGATGTGTAAAGATTACCCCTCTTGCGACATGCCTACTATGCGGTTATGCCTCTAAGTCGTGCTCCGACACATGGGAGATATAGATGCATCGTGGGTCTTACAAGCCACTAGTGAAACATATGGCCCCCGGATCTATTTTCCATCATATTAATCTTCTGTCAATAAGCTATTTCCTTTTCCGTTTATTTTGCTTTCTTTACTTTGCATCCTTATCATAAAAATACCAAAAATATTATCTTATTATATCTATCAGATCTCACTTTCGTAAGTGACCGTGAAGGGATTGACAACCCCTTTATTGCATTGGTTGCGAGGATTTTATTTGTTTGTGTAGGTGCGAGGGACTCGCGTGTGGCCTCCTACTGGATTGATACCTTGGTTCTCAAAAACTGAGGGAAATACTTACGCTACTTTGTTGCATCACCCTTTCCTCTTCAAGGGAAAACCAACGCAGTGCTCAAGAGATAGCAGGGGCGCGTGTTGAAGCACGCCTCTAAGTGGTACTCAAGCACCTCCCTGGTCACACTAGTCAAATCAGACTCTATCCAGGTGGAAGCCCCCCATCCTGCCCAGATGGAGGCACCGAGCACGCCTTCCTATGTGGGAGGTAGGCAAGCCCCGACGGTGAGCGCGGCATGCCGAGGTGTCTCCAGTTGGTGCTTTCTTTGCCTCAGGGTCACCCTTAGGAAGAAGCCGCTTCTTCTTCGTGGGGGCGGCCTCAGGAGGCGCAGTGTCACCTTCACTGTCGGAGTTTTCTGCGGCGGCGGCCCGGTATGCATGCTCAAGGGAGCAAACTACATTTTTCTCGTCACAAGCGATGGTGATCGTCGCTGCATCCTGGCATCTTGAGGACATTGTAACCATGGTGCGTTGCCACCATGAACTTGGCGAGGGTAGGGTACCCCAGGATGGCATTGTACGGGAGGCCAATATGGGCCATGTCAAAGTCGATGAGCTTGGTGTGGGAGTTGTCACGGGTGCCGAACGTGGTGGGGAGGCGCACCTGCCCTAGGGGAGTGGTGGAGCTGTCAGCCACCCCTGAGAAGGGCCTGGTGGGCGTCAGCTGGTTGTAGGGTACTTGGAGCATTTCGAAGGTTGTGATGGAGATCACATTGAGGCCATCACCTCCGTCAATGAGGCCTTGGCCACAGAGACGTTGTTGATGGTGGGAGTGCATGATGTCTACTACGCAACTTTATTCTTGTAGACACGTGTTGGGCCTCCAAGAGTAATGTTTTGTAGGACAGTAGCAATTTTCCCTCAAGTGGATGACCTAAGGTTTATCAATCTGTGGGACGCATAGGATGAAGATGGTCTCTCTCAAACAACCCTGCAACCAAATAATAAAAAGTCTCTTGTGTCCCCAACACACCAAATACAATGGAAAATTGTATAGGTGCACTAGTTTCGCGAAGATATGGTGATAAAAGTGTAGTAACGATAGTAGACATTGATTTTTGTAATAGTAATAATAAAAAAACGGTACTGCAATGCTTGAAAATGAGGCCTAGGGTATGTACTTTCGCTAGTGAAATCTCTCAACAGTGCTAATATAATTGATATAACCACCCCTCAAAGTGCGATGAAGAATCACTCCAAAGTTCCTACCTAGTGGATAACATAAGAAGAAATCGTTTGTAGGGTACGAAACCACCTCGAAGCTATTTTTTCCGATCGATCTATCCAAGAGTTCGTATTAAAGTAACATCAAATAATTTTAGATTCATAATACTCAATCTAACACAAGAACTTCAAAGAGTGCCCCAAGATTTCTACCGGAGAAACAAAAGACGAGAACGTGCATCAACCCCTATGCATAGATTACCCCCAATGTCACCTTGGGAATCCACGACTTGAGTGCCAAAACACATAGCAAGTGAATCAATATGATACCCCATTGTCACCATGAGTATTCATATACAAGACATATATCAAGTGCTCTCAAATCCATAAAAGTATTCAATCCAATAACAACGAAATCTAGAAGGGAAAAACTCAATTCATCACAAGATAGAGAGGGGAAAACATCATATGATCCGACTATATTAGCAAAGCCCACGATACATCAAGATCGTGACATCTCAAGAACACAAGAGAGAGAGAGAGAGAGATTAAACACATATCTACTGGTACAAACCCACGGCCCCGAGGGTGGACTACTCCCACCTCATCATGGTGGCCGCTGGGATGATGAAGATGGCAATCGGTGATGATTCCCCCCTCCGGCAGGGTGCCGGAACGGGGTCTAGATTGGTTTTTGGTGGCTACAGAGCCTTGCGGCGTCGGAACTTCTGATCTACGTTAACCCCCGAGGGTTTTTGGAATATTTGGAATTTTATAGGGCAAAGAGGGGGTACAGGAGGCCACCGAGGTGGGCATAACCCACTTGGGCGCGCCTGGGCTCCCAGACGTGCCCTAGTGGGTTGTGCCCCCCTCGGGGCACCCCCGAGGTGCTGCTCTAGCCCATCCTGGGTGTTCTGGTCCATAAAATTCTCCAAAAAGTTTTGCGGTGTTTGGACTCCGTTTGATATTGATTTTCCCCGATGTAAAAAACAAGCACAAAACAGCAACTGGCACTGGCACTGGGTCAATAGGTTAGTCCCAAAAAATGATATAAAGTAACTATAAAATGATTGTAAAACATCCAAGAAAGATAATATATTAGCATGAATACTTCATAAATTATAGATACATTGGAGACATATCAGCATCCCTGAGCTTAATTCCTACTCATCCTCGAGTAGGTAAATGATAAAAGAAATAATTTATGAAGTGTGAATGCTAGCAAAGTGCACAAGTTTGATCAATGACAATTTCAATCACTCTTCCTAGCATCATAATAGCTATTCTTTCTCATAAAGTTCCCTTATGTTAAAGTAGCAACAAATTCACATGTTAAGGTTCAAACAATGAATTCTCTTGAAACTCAACAACCTATGTTCTTAGTCATCAAGTTATTGCAATTCAACTTATTCAACAGAGTTTAAGTAAGATCTCCACATACTCAACCATCAGATAGTATTCTATGATTGCTAACACTCACCGTATACACAGGAGCAAAACGTTTCAACCTGACACATAGAAAGATAGGGGCTTATTGTTTTGCCTCCCAATAGCCTCTTTCCACAGGAGATGCCTACATTTGACACCCGTCCTGCAACGTGTCAAGCAAGCAGGTGTGGAGCTGGCGAGATAGCGCGACAAGGCTTGCCGAGCGACTGACGATGTGACGTTGAGTGGTGCATTTAATACGCCCCTGTCAGCTTGCAGAGTTAGGTATGATAGCACTGTTTTCTATCTTATCAATGCATAATGACCACTTTCCCATTGTGGTGACCCCATTATCTATAAAAGGAGGCCCAAGGCAACCATAGAAAGGGTTAGAGTGTTGGGTAACTCACACCTCCGTACGCACGTAGCCACTGCCGGCCTAAGGCAGCCCCTGCCGGGCAAGTGTACTATGCTCCACGACCACCTTTACACCATAAATCCACCAAAGCAGGAGTAGGTTTTTATGCCTCACGGCAGCCCAAACCTTAAATTGTGTGTGTTATCTATGCCGTGCTGCCCCATGCTCGTCTGCTCTTTGCGCAACATGACCTCCCCCCGCCGAACCAACAAGGGGCCTCTGGTCCCATAGGTGGCCGCGGTTTCCCTGGACATCTTTCGCGTGCCAGGTAGGGGGATCGCTTGCACGAACATGAATGTGTGTGCAACACGTTCATCAACGTCTCCACCTTCGACGGCGCCATCGACCATGGTGCCCAAGAAGAAACCCGGTGATACGTCTCCAACATATCTATAATTTTTTATTGTTCCATGCTGTTATATTATCAATCTTGGACAATTTATAATCATTTTATAGTCATTTTATATCTTTTTTGGTACTAAAATATTGACATAGTGCCAAGTTCCATTTACTGTTTTCTGGATGTTTTCTACATCGCAGATAATCAATACCAAACGGAGTCCAAATGCAACTAAACATTATGAAGGCTTTTTATGGACCAGAAGACACCTAATGGGCCAAGGCAGTGCCTGGGGTGTGCTCCAAGGGGAGCACAACCCACCAGGGCCCGCCAGGAGGCCTAGGCGCGGCCTGGTGGGTTGTGCCCAGCTCAGGTGCCCCCCGGACCACCTCTTTGCTCTATAAATACCCAAATATTCCAGAAACCGTAGGGGAGTTGACAAAAATCAATTCCAGCTGCCATAGAGTCCAGAACCACCAGATCCAATCTAGACACCATCATGGAGGGGTTCACCAGTTCCATTGGTGCCTCTCCGATGATGCGTGAGTAGTTCTTTGTAGACCTTCGGGTCCGTAGTTAGTAGCTAGAAGGCTTCCTCTCTCTCATTTGATTATCAGTACAATGGTCTCTTGCAGATCCATATGATGTAACTCTTTTTGCGGTGTGTTTGTTGGGATCGGGTTAACTTTGAGTTTATGGTCATATCTATCTTTTTATATCCATGAAAGTTATTTGAGTTTCTTTGATCAATTATATGCATGATTTCTTATAGACTCATATTTCTTCTCTGATATTTAGGTTTTGTTTGGCCAACCTGATCTATTTATCTTGCAAGTAGTCGGTTCGATCTTCCGGTGCTTGATCCGAGTGACAGAAGGGGAACCAACCCGTATGTATCTTTGCTATTAAGAATAAAATGATGGGGTCTATCTCTACATAGATAGATCTTGTCTACATCATGTCATCATTCTTATTGCATTACTCCGTTTCTCCATGAACTTAATACACTAGATGCATGCTGGATAGCAATCAATGTGTGGAATAATAGTAGTAGATGCAGGCAGGAGTTGGTCTACTAATCTTGGACGTGATTCCTATATATTGATCATTTCATGGATATCGTCATGATTATTTGAAGTTCTATCAATTGCCCAACAGTAATTTGTTTACCCACTGTTTGCCATTTTCTCGAGAGAAGCCACTAGTGAAACCTACGGCCCTTTGGTCTCTTTCTCATATTATTTGCCTTTGCCATCTATTTTATTTTCCTTTTATTTTTAGATCTACTAAACCAAAAATACAAAAATACCTTGCTGCAATTTATTTTATTTGGTGTTCGATCTATCAATATTTACAACTTTCTCCCGTCCACATGCAAATTTCTGGCGCCACAACCAGAAAGGGATTGACAACCCCTTTTACACGTCAGGTTGCGAGTATTTCACTGGTGCATGTCGGTCCTAAACAAATGGTTTTAACCCCTTCCCACGACGACATTTGGAACCGTCACCAAGTGAGTGTGTGCGATAGGGTGTCCTTCCCACACGACCAAGAAATCGTCAGGGATAGGCCCTCCTGGGACCCAGGTTGGGACCGTGTGCGATCAGGCGAGGCATCGAAACCCAATCATTTTCGTAGGTATGTACATCGCACACAGTAATCTGAGAAAATCATTTCTGTAGGTATGTACATCGCACACGGTAATCCGAGAAAATCATTTCCGTAGGTATGTACATCCCACATGGTAATCCGAGAAAATCATTTCCGTAGGTATGTACATCCCACACGGTGAATCCCAAAAAAACATTTCCGTTCGTATGTATATCACACATAGTTAATCCAAGGAATACGTTTCTGTTCTTATGTAGATCCCACACAGTCAATCCAGGGAAAACGTTTCCGTTCGGACATACATCCCTGTTGGTGGAAACGACACCTATGGGGTCACTGGGATCCCTTCTACGGTTGGCGGGCGTGAGGTTGTGCGAAGAGTGGGTCTGACAGGAAGAACACGGATCATTTACCCAGGTTCGGGCCGTGAAGATGCGTAATACCCTAGTCCTGCTTTGGTGGATGTATTTGAGTGTTCTTGTGTTCTTGAGCTAGCTATGGGGTGTAAATTTGCTCAAAAGAGCCCAATCCCCCTCCTGGTCACCTCGGGCTTCCTTTTATAGGAAAAAGGGGTTGCCACAGTGGCACACAGGAGGTGGAAAGGTCTACAGTTGACAAGCCTATCCTCTGGGACCGTCGAACAAATGCATTTAATGCGCTGCCGACGTGCCTCCTTGCTTCATTGTAGACGCCAGGGAAGCACGTCCCAGCTGTCGCGATGAGGCATCGTGGCACCACGTTGGCTGGCTTCTGGGCTGGCACGGTGGTGGAGCCTTCATGAAGGGTCGCATGCCGCCACGCAGGTGCTTGCTGAGTCAGTGTAGAGGCCGTCCGTCGCCACGCAGGTGCCTACCTAGCTGGTTGAGCTAGCAGCAGCTTGGCGACGGTGGTGGAGTCTTGGCTGGCGCGGGCCTGGCAGTGGCCCTGCTGATGCCCTCGGCAAGGGTCTTGCCGGGGGCCCGGCAAGGGTTCTGCTGTGGCGTTGCAGTTGTCGCCGGCAAGGGTCTTGCCGAGGGTCTTGTGGATTTCCTCGGCTAGGATCCCGCCGAGGGTCACCGTCTTCTGGTCTTCATCTAATCTCACATTTTTATGATCTTGACGAAGATTTGCATGCCACCACAGAGGCGCCTCCCGAGCCTTGGTTTCAATGTAGTTGGTCGGGTTGGAGTCTGTGGGCTCAAGGGCGGCTCACTCCGCTGGCATCGGGCAAGTTGCCCCGGCAAGGCTATTGCCGGGGCTGTGGAGGCTACAGAGGCAAGGATCTTGCCGAGTGAGTCCACTTCGCCCTCTTGCTCTCCCGCGCTTCTTGCCTTGGCGTTGCCTTGGTTGTCTCATGTTTCAGCTTCCCTCTGGCTTCCCTCCTCTGCCGTACTAAGCGTGGCCGTGGCGTGCAGCTCTGACTGCCCGTGCACAAGTAAAGGGGTCAAAAGAAGAGCCCCTACTTTTGTACGCCGACAATCCCACACAGTTTTATGTGTAGGCTCGTGTTTGAAAGGTGTAACTATCACACACAGTCTTCCTCGGTTAACTATTTACTTTTATCAACTATATCACACACGATTTGATGAAGAAAACGGTGTGGCATTGGGCTATCCATCGCAAGCGCTTTTACTCCTAGAACCGTTTGCAAAGATCCATGACACATTTAGCAGGTTTATTAGTTTACAATTAATAATTCCAGTATTACGCAAATTGACATTTCATATCGAACAGATGTTTGCCAATTTCATATCAGTAACATAAATATATTATAACATCACAGTACGGTAGCTACATGAAAACATCATAGTACAACATATAGCTAGTACAACATATAGCTAGTACAACTTCATAAGAACAATATATTCATTTGCCTAATCAAGATCATCCAGGCTCGTCTTATCCACCTCTACTTTGAGTTCAGTAAGAACCCGTTTTGCACAGGCCAACTGGGAAAGTGCCTGCTCCTTTGCCAACACCATCTTAGCAAAGTCTAATTTAAAAAATCTGAGCTCATTCTCCACCTTCAACTTTTTGTCCCACATCTTGAAATATGCTTCAGCGTTGACAAGACTTTATCTAAGCCTACGTGTGTTCTTTTCCTCATACGTGCTCCAGAGCTTCGTTAGGAACATCTTCAAAGACTGTGGCCACTCTTGATCTACCAACTCCAAGTAAGAACACTTCCGTTTATCATATAATATTTAAAACTAGATCAGTAACAATTGTAGGGTAAATGGGTTTATAGCAACATAGAAAATCACCAATGCTTCTTTTGAAAAACTGAAGAACCATGTTAATTATGACATATCTTCTCAAAAAGATCAATGTGCAAATGAAATAATTGGTACTGAGACAACAACCAAATTCTGAAACATCAGAAGCTATAATTAATTACAATGACGCTATAGTTCTTACTCATGTGCAATAAATAACAAGTTGAACATTTTATGAGGAAGGCAAATATAACTGCAACAACATAGCGACAGTGTTTGGATGACAGAAAATTGATATTGACAGGTGTGTACATGCACAAATTTAGTAACATAAAACTAATAGCACTAAGGCCATCCACCATGTATGCCAAAGCTGGGGTAAAGGCAACTGTTCCTACATCTCGCACCGGTGCCCTGCACTGGCGAGCTGATGTAGCGGAAAAAAAATCAGGGACCTGGACTCCGGAGCACGTAGTTACTCCGGTGCCCAGATCCTTCGTGCCATGAAGATTTAGTATTTTACTGCTTGGCTTCTCCGATGTGTGGTCCAAAGTTGGCAGCACAAACTACTGAAGCAGTGCCAAATAATTTTCAAATGGCACCGCTGATGAGATGGCAACAATTTAAGATACTAGGTACAAGCTATGACACTGTCGTAGGATGCGTTTGGTTGAAGGTGTGGTATGAATTGGTTGGGACCGTGACAATGTCTGAATCACAGCTAACAAATGATTTGTAACAATGAAAGAGGGTCTAACCTTCTCTACGCATGCCGGAAACATCCTCCCATGGTTCACAGAATCAAATGCAACTAGCTTCACGCATGGAGCTTGATGGTAACAACGAGCAGATAGATCTTTAGCCACCCCACTGCATTCGTCGGCACTTATGGTGCTAGGGAGCTACAAGAGGAAGAAATGACTCAAATCTACCTCCGGGTAAAAATCCTTCATTCCATGTCATAGCCCAAGAGAGAGAAGAGAGGCATACCCGGGTGGTGAAGGAGTAGTCGCTGGAGGAGGAACCGCTAGAGATGCCTTTGAAGAAGACCATGGCGACCCTGGCGGTATGATGCGACATGGTGATACGTCCATTTTGCATCATGCTTTTATATCAACATTTATTGCATTATGGGCTCTTATTACACATTATGTCACAATACGTATGCCTATTCTCTCTTATTTTACAAGGTTTACATGAAGAGCGAGAATGCCGGCAGCTGGGATTCTGGGCTAGAAAAGGAGCAAATATTAGAGACCTATTCTGCACAGCTCCAAAAGTCCTGAAACTTCACGGAAGACGTTTTCAGAATATATAAAAAATACTCAGCGGAAGAGATTCACCAGGGGGGCCACACCCTGCCCATGAGGGTGGGGGCGCGCCCTACCCCCCTGGGCGCACCCCCTACCTTGTGGGCCCCCTGGTGGCCCTCCGGTTGCCATCTTCTGCTATATGAAGTATTTCGATGGGAAAAAAATAGGAAGCCATCTTCTCGGACGAAACTCCGCCGCCACAAGGCGGAACCTTGGCGGAACCAATCTAGGGCTCTGGTAGAGCTGTTCTGCCGAGGAAACTTCCCTCCGGGAGGGGGAAATCATCGCCATCGTCATCGCCATCGTCATCACCAAGACTCCTCTCATCGGGAGAGGGCAATCTCCATCAACATCTTCATCCGCACCATCTCCTCTCAAAACCCTAGTTCATCTCTTGTATCCAATTCTTGTCTCCAAGTCCGGGATTGGTGCTAGTAGGTTGCTAGTAGTGTTAATTACTCCTTGTAGTTGATGCTAATTGGTTTAATTGGTGGAAGATCATATGTGCAGATCTTATATGCATATTAATACCCCTCTAATTATGAACATGTTTATGCTTTGTGAGTAGTTACTTTTGTTCCTGAGGACATGGGAGAAGTCTTGCTATTAGTAGTCATGTGAATTTGGTATTCGTTCGATATTTTGATGAGATGTATGTTGTCTCTCCTCTAGTGGTGTTATGTGAACGTCGACTACATGACACTTCACCATTATTTGGGCCTAGAGGAAGGCATTGGGAAGTAATAAGTAGATTATGGGTTGCTAGAGTGACAGAAGCTTAAACCCTAGTTTATGCGTTGCTTTGTAAGGGGTTGATTTGGATCCATATGTTTTATGCTATGGTTAGGTTTACCTTAATACTTTTGTTGTAGTTGCGGATGCTTGCAATAGAGGTTAATCATAAGTGGGATGTGTGTCCAAGTAAGGACAGTACCCAAGCACCGGTCCACCCACATACCAAATTACCAAAGTACCGAACGCGAATCATATGAACGTGATGAAAACTTGCTTGACGATATTCCCATGTGTCCTCGGGATCGCTTTTCTCTATATAAGAGTTTGTCCAGGCTTGTCCTTTGCTACAAAAAGGATTGGGCCACCTTGTTGGACTTTATCTACTTTTGTTACTTGTTGCTCGTTACAAATTATCCTATCACAAAACTCTTTGTTACCACTTATTTCAGTACTTGCAGAGAATACCTTGCCGGAAACCGCTTATCATTTCCTTCTGCTCCTCGTTGGGTTTGACACTATTACTTATCGAAAGGACTACGATAGATCCCCTATACTTGTGGGTCATCAAGACTCTTTTCTGGCGCCGTTGACGGGGAGTGAAGCGCCTCTGGTAGGTGGAATTTGGTAAGGAAAAATTTATATAGTGTGCTGAAATTTTCTATCACTTGTTACTATGGAAAGTAATCCTCTGAGGGGCTTGTTTGGGGTATCTTCACCCCGACCAGTAGAGCAGAGAGTTGCTCCTCAACCTACTCAACCTACTAAAAATGAAAATGAAAATGAAAATGTCTGCTTTGAAATTCCTTCGGGTATGATAGAAAAACTGCTAGCTAATCCTTTTTTAGGAGATGGAACAAAACACCATGATGAGCATCTGATATATGTGGATGAAGTTTGTGTATTATTTAATCTTGCAGCTGTAACCAGAGATGTCGTTAAGAAGAAGGTCTTCCATTTATCTTTGAAGGGAGATGCATCGACATGGTATAGGCTATGTGATGATATGGGGTCTTGGAATTACAAACGATTGAAATTGGAATTTCATCAGAAGTTTTATCCTATGCATCTTATTCATCGTGATCACAATTATATATATATATATATATATATATATATATATATATATATATATATATATAATTTTTGGCCTCGCGAAGGAGAAAGCATCGCTCAAGCTTGGGGGAGGCTTAAATCAATGTTATATTCATGCCCCAATCATGAGCTCTCAAGATAAATGATTATTCAAAAAATTTATGCTCGGCTTTCTGATAACAATCGCACCATGCTTGATACTTCTTGTGCTGGCTCTTTTATGATGAAGACTATTGAATTCAAATGGGGTTTATTGGAAAGAATTAAACGCAACTCTGAAGATTGGGACCTCGAGAAAGGTAAGGAGTCAGGTATGACACCTAGGTTTGATTGTGTTAAATCTTTTATGGATACCGATGTTTTCCGTAAATTTAGCACTAAATATGAACTTGACTGTGAGCTAGTAGCTTCTTTCTGTGAATCTTTTGCTACTTATGTTGATCTCCCCAAGGAGAAGTGGTTTAAATATCATCCTCCCATAGAAGTAAAAGTAGCTGCACCTATTAAAGTTGAAGAAAAGTCTATCACTTATAATGATCCTATTGTTCCTACTTCTTATGTTGAAAAACCACCTTTCCCTGTTAGGATAAAGGATCATGCTAAAGCTTCAACTGTGGTTCGTAAAAGCAATATGAAAACTTATACACCTCCTGACCAAGTTAAAGTTGAACCTAATATATCTATTGTTAAAGATCTCTTGTCTGATAATATTGATGGGCATGTTATTTATTTCTGTGATGAAACTGCTAGAATTGCTAAATCTTGTGCTAAAGATAAACCTAGAACTATGGTAGGCATGCATGCCTGTTATTTCTGTTAAAATAGGAGATCATTGTTATCATGGCTTATGTGATATGGGTGCCAGTGCTAGTGCAATACCTATTATCCTATATAGAGAAATTATGCATGATATTGCACCTGTTGAGTTATAAGATATTGATGTCACAATTGAACTTGCCAATAGAGATACTATTTCACCAATGGGAATTGTTAGAGATGCTAAAGTCTTGTGTGGGAAAACTAAATATCCTGCTGATTTTCTTGTTCTTGGTTCCCCACAAGATAGCTTTTGTCCCATTATTTTTGGTAGACACTTTTTAAATACTGTTAATGCTACCATAGATTGCAAAAAGGATGTTGTTACTATCAGTTTAGATGATATGACTCATGAATTTAATTTCTCTAAATTTAGTAGACAACACCGTGAAGAAGAATTACCTAGTAAGGATGAAATTATTGGTCTTGCTTCTATTGCCATACCTCCTAGTGATCGTTTAGAACAATATTTGCTAGACCACGAAAATGATATGTTTATGAATGAAAGAAGTGAAATAGATGAAGTATTTTTTAAACAGGAACCTATTCTGAAAGACAATTTGCCTGTTGAAATCCTAGGGGATCCTCCTCCACCCAAGGGTGATCCCGTGTTTGAGCTTAAACCATTACCTGATACTCTTAAATATGCTTATCTTGATGAGAAAAAGATATATCCTGTTATTATTAGTGCTAACCTTTCAGAGCATGATGAAGAGAGATTATTGGAAACTCTGAAGAAGCACCGCACCGCTATTGGGTATACTCTTTGTGATATTAAGGGCATTATTCCCACTCTATGTCAACATAAAATTAATTTGGAAGAAGATGCTAAAACAGTTCGTGATCATCAACGACGGCTGAACCCTAAAATGAAAGAAGTGGTAAGAAAGGAGATACTAAAGCTCCTTGAGGCAGGTATAATCTATCCCGTTGCTAATAGTCAATGGGTAAGTCCTGTCCATTGTGTCCCTAAGAAGGGAGGTCTTACTGTTGTTCCTAATGATAAAAATGAATTTATTCCTCAAAGAATTATTACAGGTTATAGGATGGTAATTGATTTCTGCAAATTAAATAAGGCCACTAAAAAGGATCATTACCCCTTAACTTTTGTTAATCAAATGCTAGAAACATTATCTAAACATACACATTTTTGCTTTCTAGATGGTTATTCTGGTTTCTCTCAAATAACTATGTCAGCTAAGGATCAATCAAAGACTACTTTTACTTGCCCTTTTGGTACTTTTGCTTATAGACGTATGCCTTTTGGTTTATGTAATGCACCTGCTACCTTTCAAAGATGCATGATGGCTATATTCTCTGACTTTTGTGAAAAGATTTGTGAGGTTTTCATGGATGATTTCTCTGTCTATGGTTCTTCTTTTGATGATTGCTTAAGCAACCTTGATCAAGTTTTGCAGAGATGCGAAGAAACAAATCTTTTCTTGAATTGGGAAAAGTGCCACTTTATGGTTAATGAAGGTATTTTCTTGGGGCATAAAGTTTCTGAAAGAGGTATTGAAGTTGATAAAGCCAAGGTTGATGCTATTGAAAAGATGTCATGTCCCAATGACATCAAAGGTATAAGAAGTTTCCTTGGTCATGCCGGTTTTTATAGGAGGTCCATTAAGGACTTCTCCAAAATTTCTCGGCCTCTTACTAATTTGTTACAAAAAGATATACCATTTGTCTTTGATGATGATTGTGTAGAAGCATTTGAAATACTTAAGAAAGCATTGATCTGTTCACCTATTGTTCAGCCACCTGATTGGAATTTACCCTTTGAAATTATGTGTGATGCTAGTGATTATGATGTAGGTGTTGTTCTAGGGCAAAGAGTTGATAAGAAACTAAATGTTATTCAATATGCTAGTAAAACTCTAGACAATGCTCAGAGAAATTATGCTACTACTGAAAAAGAATTCTTAGCAGTTGTATTTGCTTGTGATAAGTTCATACCTTATATTGTTGATTCTAAAGTAACTATTCACACTGATCATGCTGCTATTAAATATCTTATGGAAAAGAAAGATGCTAAACCTAGACTTATTAGATGGGTTCTCTTGCTACAAGAATTTGACTTACATATTGTTGATAGAAAGGGAGCTGAGAACCCCGTTGCAGACAACTTGTCTAGGTTAGAAAATGTTCTTGATGACCCACTACCTATTGATGATAGCTTTCGTGATGAGAAATTAAATGTTATAAATGCTTCTCATACTGCTCCATGGTATGCTGATTATGCTAATTACATTGTTGCTAAGTTTATACCACCTAGTTTCACATACCAGCAAAAGAAAAAGTTCTTCTATGATTTGAGGCATTACTTTTGGGATGACCCATATCTTTATAAAGAAGGAGTAGATGGTATTATTAGACATTGTGTACCTGAGCATGAAAAGGAACAGATCCTAAGCAAGTGTCACTCTGAAGCTTATGGAGGACACCATGCTGGAGATAGGAATGCAAATAAGGTATTGCAATCTGGTTTTTATTGGCCTACTCTCTTCAAGATGCCCGAAAGTTTGTATTATCTTGTGATGAATGTCAAAGAATTGGTAATATTAGTAGATGTCAAGAAATGTCCATGAACTATTCACTCGTTATTGAACCATTTGATGTTTGGGGCTTTGACTATATGGGACCTTTTCCTTCCTCTAATGGTTATACACATATTTTAGTTGTTGTTGATTACGTTACTAAGTGGATAGAAGCTATTCCAACTAGTAGTGCTGATCATAACACTTCTATTAAAATTGCAAGGTTTGGAGTCCCTAGATATTTAATGACTGATGGTGGTTCACATTTTATTCATGGTGCTTTCCATAAAATGCTTGCTAAATATGATGTTAATCATAGAATTTCATCTCCTTATCACCCACAGTCTATTGGTCAAGTAGAATTGAGCAATAGAGAACTCAAATTAATTTCACAAAATACTATCAATAGGTCTAGAAAGAATTGGTCCAAGAAACTTGATGATGCATTATGGGCCTATAGAACTGCATATAAAAATCCTATGGGTATGTCTCCGTATAAAATGGTTTATGGAAAAGCATGTCACTTACCTCTCGAACTAGAATGCAAGGCATATTGGGCTATTAAAGAGCTCAAATATGATTTTAAAATTGCCGGTGAGAATAGGTTATTTGATATTAGCTCACTCGATGAATGGAGAACCCAAGCCTACGAAAGTGCCAAGTTGTTTAAAGAAAAAGTTAAAAGATGGCATGACAAAAGGATATAAAAGCGTGAGTTTAATGTAGGTGACTATGTATTGTTATACAACTCTCGTTTAAGATTTTTTCCAGGAAAAATTCTCTCTAAATGGGAAGGTCCTTACGTTATCGAGGAGGTCTATCATTCCGGTGCCATAAAAATCAACAACTTCAAAGGCACAAATCCGAAGGTGGTGAACGGTCAAAGAATCAAACATTATATCTCAGGTAATCCCATAAATGTTGAAACCAATATTATTGAAACCGTAAGCCCGGAGGAATACATAAGGGACACTTTCCGGAACGTTTCTGACTCTGAAAAGGAATAGGTATGTGGTACGGTAAGTAAAGCGACTCCAAAACAATTTTTAAGGCAATATTTCTCTGTTTTGGAATACTTAGAAAAATATAAAAATAAGAAGCAATCCGGGAAGGACACAAGGGCTCCACGAGGGTAGAGGGCGTGCCCTACCGCCCTGGGAGCGCCCCCTACCTCGTGGGCACCTCGTGTGCTCTCCAGACTCCGTTTTCGTACACACCACGTATTTTGGTCCGTAAAAATTCATTATATAATCTCCCGGGGGTTTTGAGTCCCGTATGACGCAAATATCTCTTGTCTTTGTTTTGAGCTATTTCCTGTCAAGGTTGTCAAGGCCAAGCACTATGTCGTCTCCCTCCACCTCCAACCATGAGGGCAATGATGCTTGGCTAATGAAGATAGAGCTGAAGAGGGAAGAACCCATGGAGATCAACAAGGATGAAGGGATCAAGGAAGCAACGGAGGACCAAGCTCCGGCAATAGAAGACATCCTTCAACCTGATCACAATCTTCTTTCCACAACTGAGATCAAATATGTCAAGATGATTGAGCTAGCTCGTATACAAAATAAGTATCTCACACGTGAAAATATTTTGTTGAAGGAGCATATTATTGCACTCAAGGGCATTATCCGCAAGTTAGAAGACCTCCTACGCTCGATGTGCGATTATCTAGCGTCAACAACTCCCCCTTATTCACCAACAAAGAAGAATTTAGCATCGGGTATGAGCACTCCCCTTGGCGACTGCCAAGCTTGGGGAAGTGCCCCGGTATCGTATCACCATCACTTTTATCTTTACCGTTTTTCTTAGTTCTATCCTTTTGGTAATATCTTGATCTAGCAGAATAAAAGCTTTTAGTATGATCTAGTTGTGAGTTTTGCTTTATGATCTTTCTATGTAATCGAGTCCGTGAGCTATATAATAAAGATTAGTGTTGAGTCAAGGCCTTGATTATCTTGCTATGATCTTGAGGGAATAAAATAAAAGAAAAAGAAATAAAAAGAAATAAAGATATCATAAGGATCTTATGGAGAGTAATGACTTCACATATAAAAGTATGATGAATAAAAGTTGTTGGAAGTTGACAAACATAGTTTTGGTCATCATTGCAATTAATAGGAAGTAATAAAGAAAGAGATGTTTTCACATATAACTATACTATCTTGGACATCTTTTATGATTGTGAGCACTCATTAAAATATGACATGCGAAAGAGTTGACGTTGGACAAGGAAGACAACGTAATGGGTTATGTTTTCTTACATCTGAGATAAATTATATTGTCTTGGATCCTCCAACATGTTGAGCTTGCCTTTCCCCCTCATGCTAGCCAAATTTATCGCACCAAGTAGAGATACTACTTGTGCTTCCAAATACCCTTAAACCAGTTTTGCCATGAGAGTCCACCATACCTACACTACAAAAAAATACACTTCCGTGATGATACGTGTTTGTCATAGTAGGTCGCATTTTTTGTCATGCATGTATATCCATGACGATTTTATGACAAAATCAAGATAGTCATACCTGTGCTGTCGTAAGAAGTGTTCCATGACATTACAAAAATTATCATCACGGAAGTGTCCACTTCCATGACGATAAATCGCGCGTCACAGAAGTGCTTCCGTCAAGGGTGACCGACACGTGGCATCCACCGTAGCGCAACGCCGTAAAGCTATCGGGTCGGATTTTGGATCCGATAACCCGTTAACAGCCCTGACCAATGGGAAATTTCCACGTGTAAAATTCTGATTGGCCGAATGAAATACGTGTTGCCTCACCATTGGGATAGATGTCATCCACTCATTGGACAGGAGGCGCCTATGATAGGTCGACACGTGGCACGGCCCAATAGTGGCCCATTCCGGTGAAAAAGGCCGGACCAGTAAAAATTAGCAGGCCGACCCATATAAGGCCTACTTGTGTCAGGTCCATTTAAGCCCACGGCCCATACGAGAAGTGCCAATACGGCCCGTCAATGGCCCTTTAAAGATTTGACAACATTGCATCCCATTGTCAGTTCGAGCCCATTAACAGCACGCTATATATTTGGGCTCAATATCGGCCTGATGAGATTTCGGCCTATTAAAGGCCCATTTAATGGATGGGCCAATTTTCAGGATGTACATCTTTCGGCCTTTTAGCGACCCATTTAAATGTTGGGCTAATTTCCGGCCCGGTGTGTCTTTCAGCCTATTGACGGCCCATAAATCAGATGGGCCATTTGTATTTGGACCTGAGGTTTGGCCTTTTAGCGACCCATTTAAGTGTTGGGCCAATTCCGGGCCCTGTGTGCCTTTTGGCCTGTTAATGGAGCATAAATGAGTTGGGCCATTTGTAGTTGGACCTTAGTTTTGGCCTTTTAACGGCCCATACCCTTCATGGTCCAATACCAGCCCGGTTTCTCTTTCGGCCTGCTAAAGGCCCACAACACAGTTGGGCCGTTTACAATACAACCTGACTTTCGGCCTCTTAGCGGCCCATGCTCTTCATGGTCCAGTACAAGCCCGCTGTCTCTTTCGGCCTGCTAAAGGCCTACAGTATAGTTGGGCCATATGTAGCCCAAACTTAGTAACAGCCTGTTAACGGCCCGTGAAATAAATTGGGGCCACCCGTTACCCGCGTGGATGTCGGCCTGTTAATGACCTGGGAGGTAAGAGGGCCGACCATTAACTTTCGGCCTAGTAACGGCCCATTAAGTTAATGGGCCCACTAAAGTTCGTTCATGTCTTTAGGCCAAATTAGATAATTTGAGCCCATTACGATGAGCAATTATGCACAGGACCAAAACTGATCAAGCAAAGGTACGGCATACAGGGAATAACGTTGCACATCGAGCATATATTACAGGAAATTACATCCATTGGGCAATCAAAGATTGATGCTAGTGCAAATAAATGAGTAGAACCTAACCATCTACAACGCAACAATCTGCAACCTCATCACAGATGACGCCCATAAGCATGTGGGCAAGTTCTTGCTGCTTTGCTACACTGTCTCTGAAAACATTGATCAGTTGTTGTGTCACACGACTCTGCACCTCTGATTCATCCACCATTTCCATCAATGCTTCAGCCATTAATTGGTTCACAAACATACATTTATTTCGTTGCATTCGAGACAGAGGATACTGAACAGATTCAGATGGCGATTTTGGCAGGCTTGTATTATTGATAGTGGAGAGTGTCTCCACCACTGCATCATAACATAAATTAGGGCGGGAACCAAACAGATTAATCATGAGTTATTGCCATATTACCTGGACTAGATTTACTGGAAAGAAACAATGGGGTTGCCTTGCTGTTTTTAGAGTTTGTCTTCTTATCTTCAGCAGCCTGCACAAAATTAACACACTAGCATTGCTATCATTGGCCAAGTCAGATAATAGGAAAGCAACATTGACACAACGAACGTTTGGGCAACTAGGCTACACTAAATTAACACAATATGTCACAACTATCATCAGCTAGGTAAGGTAATACTAAAGTAACATTGACACAATGAATGAATGGGCAACCAGAGAAGCACTACAATTCAGTAATATGCGTGATATGAGATAGTACATTCATGCAGCTTAGTATGCAAAACTACCAGGTAGTTTTCCTTACAAAAATCAACATTGGCGCCTTTAACATTTTGCTACAACTAATTTTAGATCAGATAAAGGTTAGATTCACGCCGATTAACAAAATACATGCTGATGTAAAAATATAGTGATATACAACAGGTACTTACATCAGCATTGGAGCACAGAGAATTCCCGCAAGATATTTTCCACGAATACGATCCCAATGGAGGAAGTCTTGTATCGTTTAACCTTATTTTCTAAAAGAAAGATGGGTAAGAAACATGTAGAAAATATGATCAGAATGCTATAAAATTTCATGATGCGAGGATACGCACACGCTTCTTAGAATGGAGTTGACATTCTTTTGCTGCACTGGAGCGGACTAGTTCTTTGGCCACTGGAATCTGCTTATTATCTGTGGGAGTTGGGTTTCTCTGTGCTGGAGCAGTATCTATGAAAAATGGAGTTGGTTTATTATCTCCTGGCGTTTGGATCTTTTGTAAAGACCTAGTTTGTAACCCTTCAGATTCTAACATAGCCGTCTTCCCCTTGAATGCCTTATATAGAAGAATGGTGATTCAGTTATAAAACATGCTACAGCAGAGATGGAATAGGTACTGAAGAATAGAAAGGCATGACATATTGACATGTATTCCCTCCATCCGGAAATAAATGGATGGGTCTAGGCGTATTTCAGTTCTAGATACATCCAGTTTTATCCATTTCTGCGACATTTAATCCAGACGGAGGGAGTATGATGTAAGAGCTAGGGATATGACAGTACAACACAGTAAAAGAAACACTAAAAAACCCACTGCAGAACCAAACTATTCAAACCCACTGATATGAGATAGTACACTCATGCAGCTCAAGATGCAAAACTACCAGGCAATTTTCCTTGCAAAAATCAACATTGTGGCCTTTAATTATACATTTTGCTACAACTAAATTTAGATCAGATAAACGTTGGATTCACGCCGATTAACAAAATACATGCTGATGTAAAAATATAGTGATATACAACAGGTACCTACATCTACATTAGAGCACAGAGAATTCCTGCAAGAATCTTTCCTCATAAACGATACCATTGCATAAATTCTTCTATCTGTTAAGCTTATTTTCTAAAAGAGAGATGGGTAAGAAACATGTAGAAAATATGATCAGCATGCTATAAAATTTCATGATGCAAGGATACACACACGCTTCTTAGAATTGAATTGAGCGGACTAGTTCTTTGGCCACTGGAATCTGCTTATTATCAATAGGGGTTGGGTTTCTCTGTGCTGGAGCAGTATCTATAAAAATTGGAGTTGGTTTATTATCTCCTGGCATTTGGATCTTTTGCAAAGTCCTTGTTTGTAACCCTTCAGATTCTAGCATAGTCGTCTTCCCCTTGCATGCCTTGTATAGAAGAATGGTGCTTTAATTATAAAACATGCGACAACAGAGAGATGGAATATGTACTGAAGAATAGAAAGGCATGATATATTGACATGTATTCCCTCCATCCGGAAAAAATGGTTGGGTCTAGGCGTATTTCAGTTCTAGATACATCCTTTTTTATCCATTTCGGCAACATGTAATCCGGACGGAGGGAGTATGGTGTAAGAGATAGGGATACGATAGGACAACACAACAAAAAAACACTAGTTGAATGTAAAACTGTATGCTAGCAGAATACGTACAGAAATAACTAAGGCAACATACACGTGTATGATTGGGAAAATAAGATGGCATTGCAACAGAGCACTAGAACAACACTTCAATGTAAAAAAACATGGTATCATAGACAGATGAACTACATACTGATGAATAACAATGCATAAGATATTTAGAAGCATGATGTCCAAATTAAGCAGATGGCATTGCGATAGAGTAGAATGACAGTACTTGAATTTGAAAACATGTTATCATGAATGGAATAGGTACTGAAAAACAGGAAGGCATGACATATTTACATGCATGATCAGCGTGCTAAGCACATGGCATTGCAACAGAGTAGATACACTCCAGGACATTATATGCACGTTGTACCCATATCATAGGCCAAGTTAGAGCAAGGACCTTGTGGGGTGAAGAGGATTCTTCATCTTCCTGCAAGTCTTCTGAAGAACTGCCTTTACGTGTTCCATCATATTGGCTATCATTGACATCAAGTTTATTGGCCTTTTACATTGCTCCATGAGGTTCTTGTGGATATATCAGTGTGTGCAATTATATCTGACATGCATGGAAGACAACTAGTAGTTAGATTTATGTAATGAGTGCTTGTAGGAGACGCCATAAATAGTAGGAATGGGGTTAACTAGCAGCAACAAGTCTCATAAACTAAAGGGAGAACACAGATGAAAGCTACAGAATATGTATCGTTTGTACTCGAGATTAACAAGATGGCACACAAAAGTATTAAAGAACAACATAGGTAATACTAGAAGTGGTATAATACTGTAATCACCAGCCTATGGGATAGCATTGGCTGATGGATGATAACTATGGAACAGCGTTACCTAAAGAACAAGTATCTTAGCTGAACTATGGAACATCGCTAACTCCTGAACAAGACCCATAAGAGATTAGCATGAATATATAGTGAAATATGATGATATATTTTCCATGCTTAGATGAATAGCAAAGCCATAAATATTGCACACAAGGAAGATGAGGGTACAACCTATCTGGCTGCCATCCATAGGAGTGAGCATCATGTGCTGACTTGTCGATGGCCCTGCAGTTGTTGTGGCTGTCCATGTCGGGCACGCGCATTCGATGCAGGGAACTGTTGAGTGGGGTCCATAGCTCCCTTCTGGTCTATGCTTCCCTTTTTGGAGCAGCTGCGGTGAGTCGGAAGACGGTGTGTCTGAAGATGCAGATAACGCATAATTTTAAGAACGACATATCTCTTTGATCTGAAGAAATACACTAAGAGATCAACTGCAAGGTACGAGAGTGGTCACACGTCTGTTGACTGAAGACTAAATTGGGGTCACACGATTTTATTTTATTTTGGTACTGTCCGATCTACACCGGATGGCTGGTCGTCTTGTGCCTCCCGGCTGCACTGTTCGGAATCTTCCCTGAAGAGCCAGCGACCAACGGCAGAGCAGCCTGCCTCTGCCGTCCGTGGCCCCTGCCAAAACCCCGCTCCCCGCCCCACCGCACTGCCGTGGTTGTGCCGCCCCCGGCCCAATCCACAAAGACTCCCGTCATCCAGATTCGGCAGCGGCAGTACCTTCAACCCACGCAACTCTAAAAGATAGCCATCTAAGCGCTGCTTCCGCGGCGAATTTGTGGCCCCGCACCCTTATGTTAGACACCAGCCAACCGGCAGCCTAGGAGCTCCACCGCCTCGAGGGGTGTTGCTTCCCATTGGGAATCGATTGGCCCGGAATAAAAATTTAGACAACTAATGCCTAAATAAAGTGATTGGAGATGAGGGTGCGACCTATCTGGCCGCATGGTGAAGTAGGCATGTCCAACTGCCGAGTCGGTGAGGCCGGTGCGGTTACGATGGCGACCGACGGCAGGGAAAGAGCGATGTCGCGACGGTCGATGTATACGCTGAAGTAGCGCCAGAACTCTGGACGGATCTGAAGTTGGAGCCGCTCCGGCACTGTGAACAACGCCGGGGGTGAATCGGCTCCGGTACGGTTCACGCGGCCGTTGTCGAGGCAGCACCAGCAGGACAGAGTAAGAGGCATATGGCCCAGTGCATGACGGCAAATGGACAGCATCTCCGGCATTAGGGAGGAGGGCGGCTGTGAAATTGGTGCGGTGGGGGCGCCATGGAGGTGGGGCTGAGGTTTCGCGGCTCGGGAGAAGGGAGCTTCCTGGGGAGAAGGTGATTTGGCGGCCACGAGGTATCAATGGGGGCGGGGGGATTGGGAGGGGAGTGGAACCATGTCTTACGGACACATATGTCTGAAATGTGAGGGGGAGTTACAGTTCTACCCTTGCCTATAGGCTTCTCAGCTTTGGTCTGTGTACTGAGGGTCGGGGATAGTAGAGTAACTTTGCTTCTCCCCAAATAGTGGGCGGGAGCGATTTCGGGCGAGGAGGGCATGTTTTGAACTATAGTGGGTGCGAGCGATTTCGGGCGAGGAGAGCGTGTTTTGAAATAGTGGGCGCGAGCTATTTCGGGCGAGGAGAGCGTGTTTTGCCGACCATGGTTTATGAATTATTCGGCACATGTCATTTCGGCCGAGGAGAAGGCGCGCTTGGATGAAGTTACGAACCTACCCTCGATGTACAACGGGCCAATTGATGTGTGTCCCACATAGGACGGTAATTTCGCGTCTCCCATTTATTTGCTCGGGCGAATTCCACAGAGCAGAGAGGATGTTTAATAGTTCGTTCAAATTTTGGGAGAACGAGCATCCATGTCTACCTTACCAAGTCGATTCAGATCAAATTTTAAAATATTAGCATGCCACTTCTTTTTTAGATGGAGAGATGATGCTCGGGAGTAATGTGTTTTTACATGCTCGTTGCTAGCGATTTACTATATGACAAATAGTTGACCCACTCAAAAACACAAATCAAACCCAAAATGAAATATCTCGATTCAATGAAATAGCTCGTTCAGTAGGTCAAAATAGTGAACTAAATCCAAAATTGAACACCTTAATCGAGTAGCATGTTGTATTGTATTATAGTACTCCATCAACATGTTGAAAGTCAAATTAATGAACTTGTTTGATATACGCATATATCCGTTCATGTGTGGATTGCAGACAACATGTTCTCCAATTTAAATATTTGAATGCAAGTTTATATTGAAACATGGTTTATATCAATCTTTGATGCATAAAACACGAGCTCCCCCTCTCGCGGACTCCTGTTCTCTCTCTCTCTCTCTCTCACTGACAATCTTCAATTCTATCGCAC
>NC_057797.1:284899610-284916963 GCF_018294505.1 Triticum aestivum | reverse complement strand
ATATACACCATCTATAGGTCTCTCTCGCACACTATGTATGATACTCTAGCTAGTCCAAGCTACATATCTTGGGTGCACTGATCGTACGCACACAAATTCCTTGGCTCTTTGCCCATAACTCTCTCACGCACCACTATGTCGTCTCAGAGCTCTTCCCCCCTCTCTCTCAAACTCCCCATCCACCTAGTTCACACATACACATAAATATCTCACTCGCACTTGATAGGCCCATCTAAAACTCTATCTCTCCCCCTCGTTCTCTCTCCATCTCACACGCGCACACACACAATCTCATGCCCAGCTAGCCAAGTATGATGGTCTCTCACTCAATTGTAGGCACACGCATTCCCCCCTATATGTATATGACTAGATAATCTTAGTCTCCATCACAAACATGTGCATGGTCTATCTCGATTTCTCTCTGGGCATCTTTCTATCGCGCACGCACTCCCTCGATCTCCCACCCATATAGTCCCCTCACGATCTCGACGAGATCTATCTATCACAAACACACCCTCTCTCCCTCCCCATGCGTCCATGCCATCCATGTGTCCCTCTCGACCTTTGTTCCTTGTTGGCCAGACCTCTATTGGACATGTGCTACAGGGGTGTCTCTCTCCGTTGCAAACAATCACACACTAGCTATCTTCGTGTATCTCCTCACCCGCGTTTCCATCTCGGAGATGCATGCGTGATATGTTCACATAAGAAACGAAAAAACACACTCTCTCTAATTTATCGTTTGTTGTCACTTTCTCTTTCACACACATACTCTTTTTGCACACTTACTCATTCCCCTTACTCGACTGAGGCACTCTCCTCGGTCCATATCATATAGATTTATTGAAAAGTCAAACATCACAAAGTTTGAGCATGTATGTGGAGAAAAAGAATTACATCTAGTATGGCAAACATATACCATTAGATTCACCATGAGATGTAGTTATGTATGATGTATATTTGGTATTGTATATATAAATAACATTTGCGTAAACCTAATCAAAGTTTCCAAAGTTTGACTTCTAAAAAATTTACATGCACTGCATTATCGAGCGGATGGAAGATCTCTTTCCCCCTCTCAGCTATCTGACGCACCACTCAGCCTTATCGGGGCTCCTCAATCTCTCTCAAACTTTATTGGTTAGTTTGGTTCGTGACCTAACCCTCATAACTTGATGGCCAGTACTGCCTAGTGTGGACGTGAGATGTAAAATATTTCTACATGGCCAGGCTTGTGTGGTGCTGAAGCGTTTGGTTCATGCCTGGGCCAGGCAAAGCATCAACGTCCCATCAATCAATCCATGCATCAATTATTTAATGCTAATATCCATCCATGTTGTTGTTAGCCTCGTGGCCACAAGACCAGGCACGGCCAGGTATTCGAAATCGGTCACCTGGGCCAGGCGACTTGCAGTGACTGGAGTTCAGCCAGGCTAATTAAAGTGCAAGGGAACGCAGGCCGGGCGGGCTTTCTTTTTCACAGGGTAGCAACCAAATAAGCGTGCATGAAATCCAGCTACAACCATAGGCCAAGCAAAAGATGCTAAGGACGCAAGCCAAACTGGCCTTATATCTCCCTGGTTCACACGTACACATGTCTCACTCGCGCTATACATATAGACCCATCCAACACTCTCCGCCCTTGTTCTCTCTCCATGTGACACGCACCCCCCTAAGTACCACAATCCCTCACTCCATCAAAGGCGCAAGCACCCCCCTCCTAAGTATGATTATCTCTTACTATCCATCAGGAACACATGTATTGTCTCCTTCCATCCATACGTCTATCTCGATATCTCTTGGGGCATCTTCTATCGCGCACACACCATGTCACTCGATCTACCACCCATGTAGTCCCATCACAATCTCCAGGGGATCTCTCTATGACAAACATACACTCTCTCCTCCCCATGTCTGAATTTTCTCCGTACGTCTCTCTCAACCTCTCTCCCTTGTTTGTCAGACCCCTCTTGTCCACGTGCTAGGGGTCTTGCTCTCTCGGTTCCAAACAACCACACACTATCTCCTCACCTTGCCTCCGTTGTCGGAGATGCATGTGTGATATGTTTGCATAAGACACACACGCTTTTTATCTACTTTTATCGTGTGTTGTCCATGTCTCTTTCACACATGCACACACACTTTTTTCACTCTCTCTCTCTCTCTCTCTCTCTAGTTAGAGACTCTATCACGTCCATAAGCATATGGATGTTTTGAAAAGTCAAACCTCAGAAAAGTTTGACCAGGTATATGTGGAGAAAAACATTTACATCTGGAATGATCATTAGATTCATCACAACATGTACTTACTGCATACTATCATTTATCTTTGGTATTGTAGATATAAGTAATTTCTTTATAAACTTGGTCAAAGTTTCAAAAGTTTGACTTAAAAAAATGTTGGAACTACATTATTGAACGGAGGGAGTAGCTCTTTCTCTCTCTCTCTCTGCTATCTCTCACGGGCCTCCCCTCTCACTCGAACTCTATACCGACGGATTATATGCTCAATGTGTCAGCGTATAGCTCCGTATATTGTTTAGTTGACCGGTCAACCAATCCACATGCTTCCTTGTCAGCTCATGTTTTGTATCTTCGTGTGCTGGCCCATGTGGCAGTGGGTGAAAATAAGTAAACTAGAGGCCCATCTGACACGCGGTGAAGTAAACAAAGTTGAAACCACTCGGTGTAGCACCCCGCACGCTAGTAAATTGAGGGCTCATTGAGGACAAACTTCTTGCGCGCGAAGGACGCACTCGCGCACAATTCACCACCACGCGGCGGCATGCACAGAAGGACGCACTCGCGCACACCCAGCACACACACACACCAGCACACGTGTACACCGGCGTCGCCGCCGGTTGATATGGACGGCGAGGTAGCTAACAAGTGGAGGCGGCTCGAGCCAAAACCACAACTGGCGAGCCTGGATTTCATCAACAGCCTCCCCGACGACATGTTGCTCATCATCATCGGCCTCCTCCCCACAAAATCTGCCGTGCGGACCGCCCTGCTCTCCCGACGGTGGCGCCCCCTCTAGCGCTGTGTCCCCCTCAACCTCACCGTCGATAGCTGCCTCTGCGATGGGGATTGCAAACGCATGGCCGCAGTCTCCAAGATCCTTTCATCGCACCCTAGGCCAGCCAGACGCCTTGACATCCGCATGTTCAGTACCAACTGCAAGGTCAAACCCAAGTTCGACGAGTGGTTCTTATCCCCCGCCCTAGATCAGCTCGAGGAGCTCAGCTTTGAAGCTGGACGATGTCGCTCTCTGCCGTCCACGCTCCGCCTCACGCCAACACTGCGCCGTGCCAGCTTTAGCTCCTGCTATCTTCCCCAGATTAATGCCGCGCACGCCATTCTTCTCCCTCAACTCAAGCAGCTCGACCTCTTCGACGTTGTCATCTTGAAGAAGGCTATGGAGCACCTGCTCCGCAACTGTACTGCGCTCGAGTACCTTCGTGTTGAGCAGATCCACGGGTTCATTAGCCTCCACATCGCCTTGATGAATCTCCGATGGATTTATGTGTCTTGCTGGCCCCGCAACAAGACATCAATTGGGAAGTGATCACTCCAGCTGTTCCATGTTGTGGTCATTGAGAATGCGCCTTTCCTTGAGAGATTACTTGTATCGGATCTAGAAGGTCCAACAAAAATCAGGGTCATTGACATGCCGAAATTGACAGCGTTGGTGTACTCGTCTGCCAAATTCTCCGAACTCTTTATTGGATCCGTAATCGTTCAGGTACAACACTCATCTTCTTCTCCGTCTTCTTGAAATTCGCATTTTTAAATTTCTTCTTGATGTATTTACGGCCGTCTTCCAGAAAATGACTCCCACAAGCTTGACCTAGTCCATGCGCAAAGTGAAGGTCTTAGCACTAAAATCTATCGGCCCTAATCTGGATCAAGTTTTTGGATTCCTTACATGCTTTCCATGCACGGAGAAGCTACTCATCGAGGTGAAACTTCTTTCCTATAAGTAAACGGTAATCACAATGTAGCTCAATTTTTTCGTAATTTTCCCAAATTACAATGACAAGTGTAGTGTTCAAAACTGCATCTACGCACTTCACCGAATGAAATGTTTTTAGTATTTTTTTCTCACGTGATCACCTGCATCGTTTTTATGCTGTACTACTATAGTAGCCTAGGCTAGTCATAGTGGAAAGTAACTTAGACTACTCCAGTAACTCTGTGGTTACCCTAAGAGCAAGTACAACCTCCGTCCTAGTTTACTCTTCCAATTTTGTAGTATCAAAATTTGACCATAGATTTAACTGACAAAATGTTAATGCATGTCACTAAGAACTATATTGTTTGATTCGTATTTGAACATAATTTCAAATGGTGTAATTTTTAGTGACATGCATTGGCATTTTCTTAGGTAAATCTATGGTCAAAATTTTATACTAAATACGAGGTAGTATTCCCTCCATCCCAAAATTCTTGTCATACATTTGTTTAGATACGGATGTATCTAACACTAAAATGTAACTAGATACACCCGTATTTAGAAAAATTTAAGACAAGAATTTTGGGAGGGAGGGAGTACAAAAGTGGGCTATGTAGGCCAAAACATGTGCCAAATCCACTTGTGATGCATTTGGCATCAATGCCCCTCCATTGCTCACCCGGTGCACCAATCTGGATCACCTACTTTGCTCCGGTGCCAAATTAACTCATGCAATGAAAAAACACTCAGTGGGAGAGAGAGAGGACTGAGGCAATAAAAAACACTTGTTTGGGAAAGTGAGAGGCTGGTGTAGTTGGTTTGATTGATTTGTTTATACATGTGGGTCTGTGTGCACAGCAGTGCCAACTCTCTCACATCACGAGAGCGGTGCCAAAATCTTTTGATTTGACATCGATGCGTATTATGTGGCATACTTTTGCGAAATATGGCATCGGCCACATAGTGGAAGGCAAAAAATGCCCAAGCTCTTCACGTGCTCCTAGTTAAATGAGAGGAAACAGAAAGAGATAGAGAGAGAGAGAGAGAGAGAGAGAGAGTGAAAAAATATCACTAGCCAGCTCACCCTATCGTATGAGCGAGTGATATTGGTACCTCTTGATGACACATAAATCTTATGCAGCTAGCTACTCTAATATGTTCTCTTCTTTTGCAGATAAAACAAGACCCGAAAGTGAAAAATGTGTTGCACTATAACAATCTCATCGAATGCCTTGATCTCCATCTTACAGAAACTGATTTGATCGACTACCGAGGCATCACAAATGAGATTAAATTGGCCAGTTTCTTTGTTCTGGAGGCAAGTGTGCTCAAGGTAATGAGCTTTGGCGTTCTCTGGTGCAACAATGAATGGCGTGCTGATCACCGCAAGCGTCTAAGCCTAAGTGACAAAGTCTCCGCAGAAGCTGAATTTGTTTTTGAAACATCAATTGGCCAGAGACTCGAAAACTTATTTGCCAATTAGTGACTGGTCAGGGCAGTGGATTTTAGTTTGTACGATAATGCTGCATCCACCAAAAGTAACGAAAGTTCTTACGTAAACTTCCTAGTAATTCCCTCTTCGTAGGTGCAGCATTAATCCTAAAATTTGTAATATCAGTTTGAAACTTGTAATATTACCGTGTCCTATTCATGCGTTTTCAAAATCCTGCGAATCAAACAGGTCCTGAGTTGGTGATGATGTTGTGTCTCCCATCTTTCACCAACAGCCGTCGGATCTAGATCTGACGCATACAAACCAAGCTTCTGCATTTTTGCAAAAAGATGCCCACACTTGTTCCCTATTTACAAACAACTCCTTGTCTCTCACAATTAGCCTTATCTCCTCCCCACCACATCTAGAAGGCCGTGGAAAAATCTAGCGCGATGGCCGCTGCCGGAGCTGTCCACCCCCAATCTTGGTGTTCCGTGCAATGCACGGGCATCTACGCACGGGAAATTATGTCGAATAGGGCTAGTTGTGAGCAGGCTAACTCTACAGCCGTGATGATAGTGACTACAGACGGTGAGGCTGACTATGGTATGCCAAACATGGCGCCTATACTCAGGTGTCATCTTCGGCGCAGGGTCTTGTCACTTCACTGTTAGGAGCAACACATAATAATTTGACCAACGGGTAGTACAGTGCTAGTACTCCTACTACTACATTGGTAGTACTGCTACTAGTACTAGTAGCACCACCATCTGGATTTAGGAGTACTACCACGTCCATCTGGATTTTAGTATTTGACTAGCAATATCTAGTAACGCATGTCACAAAAAATGTACTACTCTCTCTGTAAATAAATACATGGTGTTTTATTCCTATCGGCGAGAGAACTTAATGTTTTTTTGCTAACTAGATTACTAATAGGATTACATGCAATGAACTAAACACTACATGTCATGTTTGGTAGTCTCAAGTCATTGAAAGCATGCACGGCCCACATCTCTCATTGGTTGATATGTCACGAAATAAGAAACAAGGAGGGAGTTAATGCACCGTGCCTAGGTATTTTGGGATTATTTGGTTTTCGTAAGGTGACTTACACAAAATTTTTGTTTACATGCATTAACATTTTATTAGTTAAATCAAAGGTCAAAACTTGGCGCAAAATGCAAAGGGGACCAATAAACTAGTAAACATCAAACTTCTCTCATTTGGCCCCAACTAGAGGTCTGGTGAGATGACTATACTGCACCGACACGGAGGGGGACGCAACTTCATTGACTTATGGCAACTGCCTTTGGGTGAATGACATGTGGGCACAGGGGTGGCTGGCCCACCTATCATACAACCAAAGGCAGGTGCAGTAGAGGGCCAAGGAGTAGTACGAAATCCTACGCACCTACGCATGCTAGCCAAGGGCAAGAGTGATCACTCGAATTGCAAGATCAGTTGACTAGAAGCTAAGCTAGACCCATGGAGGCGATGAGCGCGAGCATCAGCCGGCTGTGCCAGATGGTCCACGATGCCGGCCTATGGCCCGACACCGAGGAACGTCTCCAGGTAGTATTGCTTGAGGCCGCGAGGGCAAGGGGTCGCTTGGACGACAGCTTCATCTCCTTGTTCGACGAGCTCCTCGTCGGTTTCCTCGACAAGTTCACCGTCGTCAAGAAGCTTGCGGACGACTTTGACGTAAGCCTCTAGCCGATGCGCCCAGGCTCTGCGATGCCCGCCACCCTCAACGTCCACTATGGTGACAACCTCTTCGACGCACTTGTGGCCCTGCGACTACCCGCCGTCGCGCCGGAGGAATGTCCACCTCGAGATCGCGCTCGCCGCGCAGCACCTGGCGCAGCAAGACACCATCGACATAATCACCCATGTCAATTCGCAAATCGTCCACAAGTACTACTACATGCAAGAGGAGGATGATAGGATGCTGGCCTTCTTGGACCGCAGGGCAACCTTGGACGACACTGTTCAGAAGCACGTTGAGCTCGCCGCCAATGTCGCTACTCCTCACACATCGGTTGGTGACCCGGCGCACTAGGGCGTGAGGATGTCGTTGATGGATTCGTATGTATTTTTATCTTTCCATCAAATCCATGTAGTAGTATATGATACTACAGTAATTATCTTACCTTTCGCATCAACTTCATAATTTCCGTACGTACTCCATGCATGAACGGCGCCAGAACCAAACTTCTCATTACTCTAGGCAAAATCGTTATTTTCTATCTATCGGTCGCGCCATGGAGCAGAACCAAATTTTACAAGTTACGAGTTCAAAAGGAAAATCCTACCGTGTTCGCGTCGCACCCCCACACGATTGGTCCGGCATGCCGCTCAAGCGGGAATGCATGCGGTGTTGCATTTTCACTTACAAGTGGGACCGCAGTTGAGCAAACCGACTATCGGCAAACCCCCACCCCGCCCACCGCGAGATGGCTGAGAAAATAGGAGGGAGAAGGGTTGGCTGTAGCATGGACTCCAAGAAAATTGGTGTCGGATGGGACTCGTGTGGGTGGCGTGTGCCGTACTGCTAGACGTGAATGCTAGTTATGGCCCATGCCACCGCACTATATCGAGCCTATATCGAGGTACGTAGAACAAATTTCCTGCAGTCCGTGCTCAGCCCTCCTCTATCTCTCTTCTCAGCCAGCCAGCGGACGCACAGAGCCCATCGTCTGTTTGCTCACATGTGGCCCCACATATCAGTGAAAATGCAAGAGGACCCACAGAACCTGCACATCTTTCACCTCGACGTGTTGGTGATGAAAAACAAATCCAATAAAGATCTTCGGTGGCCGCTTTTGGAGTTACTCAAGAGTAATAAGATTCTATTTATAGTTTAACCCAAGATGCACATCTCGTGGCTTAAACTACCACTCTATTTTCTTTCATGACACAACCTGGATGCTGGATGTCCCACGTGTCGGTAAAAGGAGGAAGAACCCGACCAAATCTTTGGTTGTGCTCTCGGATTAGACTAGTTGTGCTAACTTAAAAAATTTATTGTGTACTCCCTCTGTTCCAAAATACTTGACTTCCATTTGTCCAAAATGGATGTACCTATATACTAAAACATGTCTAGATACATATATATTTTGACAAATAGAAGGCATGTATTGTGCAACGTAGGGAGTAGAATGGATGCAAGTTTTTGTATTGGGAACAAAGTACATCCATATATTGATAGAGCGCAATTTAGTAGATGTTCGATCAATTTTAGCTAGCATAGAGGCTAGAGATGAGATTAGTGCACTTGTTGATACTCCTACTAGAATGGAGGGTAGACATGAGACTAGATGCGAGGAAGCAACGTCTACTTCTTTAAACTCGAAGAAGAAAGAAGCACGCAAGATCGAGCCTCCGTAGATCAACAATGAATGCATCAAGAAGGCACTAATCTAACTTACAGGAGTAGTAAAATGTATTCTTGTGGTTCTTGTTTTCTATGGTATTTATTTTCTAGTCAATATTATCATTGGAGTTCGTGCAAAATGGAGGTCCGTTTGGGGTCGTGCATTGGAGTTGGCCTTACAAGTGGGACCGCAGTTAAGGAAACTGACTATTGGCAAACCCCCACCTCACCCGCCGCGCGATGGCTGAAGTTAGAGAAACGGCGAGGTTGAAGAGATTGCTCTAGCATGCACTCCAAGAAATAATATGGTGTCAGATGGATGTCGTGGTGGTGGCGTGTGCCGTACTCCTGGACGTGAATGCTTGTTCTGGCCCATGCCACCCTACTACTCCTACTACTTACTCCTACTATATAGTACTAGTATCGAGGATTCGAGGTGCTGGTTACATACAGCGAACACATCAACATATGGCTACAGTAAAAACACCTGCCCGACGCGCGAAGCATGTGAAGCTAGTACAAATAGTGTACTACTATTTTTGATTGGCCTCATCCGATAACCTGTTGCAATGCACGTACAATTATTTATTAGGAAAATATTTTTTTGCCTCGTGGCACCACTCACTCAGAGAAGCGACTCGAAAGCCATTGATAAATTTAGTAAGTTTATCACATGCATATCATTTTATTACATACAACAGGTCATCAACCCACATCGACAACGAGGATACATTATAAATACTAAAGTTTTCACCACACAAAAATTACAAGCAATGAAATGAACTTCAACTCAACCATTCCTCGGTGTTGGAAACGCTTTCTTTGAACCACAAGTGATTCTCTGGGATGGGCCATCGATTGTCAATCTGGAAACCAACACGTGACTGATCATCCAGGCTGAAGCGGCCTACTATATCAGTACCAGGGTAGGGAACCACCCAAATGTCCGAGGTATAGACACAGTTGCTTCTCATAAATGGTACTAGTAACATTGTGTCAACAACAGTTGGATCGCCTTTCACCATCATCGGATAGTTTTGTCCAAGGAAGAGCGAGTTTTCTCCAAGACTATCAATTATGTACCAGGGAGAAGGAGTTGGCGCTAGCACACTAGTATCCATCCAGAATACCATGCAACGGGTGTTGGAATAGGTCCGGAGAGTGCGACCATGGGAGACACCTGCTTCCTTAGCAGTAACATCATAAGTGGGTTGTATACACACAAGAAGAGGTGATCCATCGGAATTAGTTGCCAGGCGCCACAGAGTATATGGGCGCTACTCGTCCTCATGCTCGTGATCAACACCATCGTCATCTCCCCCTTGGTTATAAATTTTTTCAAGTATAGGTGGTGGGATGTTCACAGGACCTTGGAAACACAAGAAGAAGGTTAATTAGTAAAGGGAAACTTGCTAACCCGCATGCATGTGGATGAAACAATTATAATTACGGTGGAAGACAAACATACCAAAACTACGAGGATCCCATGCAAAAACAGTGCCACAAGTGGTGGCAGCAAACACAAGGCCCTCATATTGAATTGCATCACAGTACTCATCTGTGTACAGAAACTGATTTTTGAGAAATATCCATCGAGTCAAACCACCAAGGAGGGCAACAAGCTTGTCGAAGATAGCAACAACTTGATAGTTGTTGTAATTCCAAGAGCAGTTGGGAACTTGAAAAATTGCTATCTTCCGTAGAAGACAGTCACCATGATTGTATTTGAACATGCGTACAATACCGGTGTGCTCAACCTCTGGGCAGTCTGCTGAGATTTTTGGAAGTGGAACCCGATCACGAGTGTACACATTCACAAGTTCCCACTCGCAGTTGGACCCAATGTAAACAACCCAATCTCCATTTGCGCCCGCCCAAGCCTTGCCCTCAAGCGATGGCATCTTAACATCATACGTATCATTATCAAGTGGCATCAACTTGCACAGGGCGAGGCCTCCGTCGTGCCGGCGCCAGTCATCAGGGTCACGGCGAAGAAGATAGGGGAGATCAAACCGCTCCTTGACTCTTGGGTTCTTTGTAATGATGATATTAGTTGAGTCGAGAATGGGCTTGAACGAACCTCCCATGCTAGCCGAGGTGATGACATCGCAACGATCAATGAGTTCATCCACCACGTCATCTTTCAGATCGGGGCAAGAATAACGGGGTCGTTTCCGTCCTGTTCCCTCCATGGAGAATACGATCGAACAGTGGTAGAAAAAAGAGTGAAGGGCTAAAGGAAAATGGAGGAGGGAGAGGAAGAGCGTGCGACAACAGTTCGAAATCGAGAGGGAAAGGCGAAGAGTCGATGGACGATTGCGAGTTTGCCATGGTTCATGAAGAGGCGCCCCGGCCTACACGTCCGTTCGGAAATACTCCTACTACTCGCCGTCGTCTCACAGATATGTTGGAACAGGACCACATGTCAACGAAACATGGTGTGTAATTTCTCGTGCAAAATGCAATCTGGCCGCGTTGGCCCGAGGTGCCGCATTAGTTATCGACCTTTATTTTTTTAATGGTGTGCCGATCAGTTTTGAAGCACGACTAACTGGTACTGTACGCAGAGAAAATATAAACTACTCTACCACTACTCCACCTTGAGTACTAGTAGTATAAAAAAGATATATAGGCTGGAGCTTGAGCGCTTTCTTGCTAAGGGCTGCCCACTTGCTTCTCACACTACCACCCTCTCTCTAGATCTAAAAAAGACGGCCCCTCTCTCCCTCCTCACCGGTGGTCATGGATCCACCGGGGAAGAAAAGGACGTGCAGCATTGATGCACTCATCATCGGTGAGTGAGGTCACACACTGACGACAAGGCCGTCTTCTCAGACCTAGCGCCCGCGCGGGATGGCCTCCGTCCCCAAGCTTGCTGTCGTAGTGTGTGCGAAGGACAACGACAATGAGCGAAGCCACTTCCCGCCGACCCACAGGTATGCTACCTCTTTTCGAACCATAACCTTGTTCTATTGCCCCGTCTGCCACGTCGTTTCATGTGGATCTTTTTCCACTCCACCATCTTCCCAATTTCCTATCCTTTGCTCTGCTGGCAACGCAGACGAAAACCATAATTTTCACTATTAAAGGAAACCCTACTTCATGCAGACTAATCCATGTATGGGTTGAATAAGGAAAGGAAGGGAGATTGTACTGTCCAAGAGAGTAGGCGTCGAACCCGCATCTAGGTTGAGAAGGGGAAAATCAGTAGCTAAGGAATGAGTCTTGTGTCTCTTGGTTGAAGAAGGATAGAAAGGCATGACAACACAATAGAGAATGTCTAGGTCGATCGGTTTGTTGTCCTCGCATAGGAAAAAGGCGGCTAAAGAGAACAAAAATGGGACGTAATCCACATATGCTGCCTGGATATTTGTTGCTCTGGGCAACCATACCTCCCTCACCACTCTGCGTCCATGGAGGTACATCGTACTAGTGCGCCCACTGTCCGAATGGTCCTCCCATGCTCTTATTGCCACTTTTTTGCTGTTAGTATAACGCCAGTAGTCAAGTCAAGCAATGCTACTGCTAAAGTGATGCCACATTTAACTAATGCTGCTCTCAGTCTAATGCCACCGATAAATTTAAGCAATGCCATTTAATGTCACCGGATTATGTTAGGGTTAGCTGTTGATTGTGGATGTATTAAAGATTTTTTAGCTAAGGCGTTCTAATGCTGTTGCATAGCCTGTATACCAATGATGAAACTTGTTACTACCTTCAGATTTTTGTACTGTTAATGCTTATAGATTACATACCTCAGTTTCATGAGATAAGTTAATTTTTTTTGTACAGTGTCACCAAAATGCCAAGGCGCTGATGTCATTTTATTTTGGTTAAACTGCATAGACAATTATGAAGACAAGAGGAAAGGTCAAGAGTGAGCACCTCCTCCTCCGGCTGTTCTCTTGATTCATTCGATCATGTTTTTATGTTTGATCGATTATCAAGATTGGGATAGCAATTTTTAAGGTCCCCCCGAGTTCGAAATGATATTTACCTTGGAGGTACATGGTTTGCAATTTTTTATACTGTCATTAATTAATAATGCTAGTTACCTTCAGACTTTTGTATTTGGTTTAATGCTCATGCACAACTAGTATACCAATGCGGAAACTTGTTACCTTTACATTTTGTATTGTTAATTCTTATAGAAACCTTCCAGTGCTAGAGTTTATTGAAATCTGTTCAGTAAAACCATTGTACTGTACCCTGTAATAAACTAACTACTCTACTGTTGCACTAGCCACTGGATTAGTGTATATTTGTAGTATTCGAATGGTGTTGCATTAGCGTATGGACATAAATAAAGTGTGGCAGGCTTTCCCAGATATGTGCTCAAGAAAACTACTACCTTTTTTTCTAAATACTAGACGTTTGGGTACTTTAAATTGAACCACGAAAATGTCTTATATTAAGGAACAAAGGGTGTAGAGTTCACTCAAATTATCCCGGTAAAGCTAGTCACACCTTTGTTCATTATGTTATCGGAGGAGGTCTATATGTTTGTCTCTAATGCCTGTCGACTACATACCTGACATCATGATGTAATGTTAAGTCATTTCCTTTTGTACAGTGTTACTGAATTGTGAAGGCGGTGATGGCATTTTATTTTAGTTGAACTACACAAAATTTGCTTAAAAGAAGAGGAAAGGTCAGGAATGGCTCAGTTTTTCAGAAAAAACTATGTATGCCTTCCTGACATCAGCCGCTGTTGCTTTATTTATTCCTTCAAACAGGTGGTTAGAAACAGTCTTGCTACCTTTTCCCATTAAGAAATTGGAATGCTTATATTTGTGAGTCTATGCTTCAACAAGTGCCACTTTTAGAGTAAGCACACTTTGAATATCTATGCAAACAGGGATGCTCGATTTTAGTCGAAATGCACAAAAAGTCCAACTGGTTCAACATTAGGAGCATGTTTTTTTCAAAACCTTTATATCCAATTGGTGGCACTATGAGCTGTTCATTACGAAGGTACATGGTTTTCTACTATCTTGCTACTCTTTTTGTACTGTCATTAGATAGTAATACTAGTGGTTTGCATGTGAATTTATTGGAAGGGTGGACCTACATTGGAGGTGCAGGACAGGATTCAATGATTGGATGCTCAATTTCGATTGTATCGATTTCACGTCTTCCATCACTACGAACATGGATATCCTTGGTCTGATGAAGAATAGGCGCTATATTTCTGCTCTGAACCAGCAAATCAATTCAGTATGAAATTGTCCAGGCCAAAACATAACTGTATCAAATTGTCCAGTGCAGAACTTTACAGATGCTAAGCGGAAGAGACATGTTTAAACCGAAAATACAAGGTGTGGTATATGTTTACTAGATGCTTGATATTTGTTCAGACAGAGATGTCTGCCCATTGCTATTTGGCAAACAAACAAAGTGTCTACAATTTTGGTTGAACGGCACAAGAGAATAGTATAGTCACTGCATGGAGTGCCATTTGAAAATAGACACAGAAGGACTAGATAGTCACTTCATGGACTGCAAAAAGTAGTACCGTACTATTTATTGGCCAACACTAGGTGCTTCATTGCTTTGGTCTGATTATACAATGGGCATCATTTTGCCTAAGTTATAGTTTGTATTCCGAAAATAGTCTCGCGGTGTGATCGAGAGAAGACCAAATCATATTATAGTGGATGTTCCTCCATCATGTGTGGTTCATTCTCATGGTTCCAGCTGTTGGTGAAACCACTTACGTTTGCAAGAGGAATTCTAGACTTCACAAACAAATTTGTGTTTCGGTCTGTACTAAATGTTGGCCAAGAGAAGCATCCATGTTAGTAGGAAGAACAAATGTTTTTTCTAGATCTTTGCTTTTGGAGCTACATATTTGTATATGATCTGTGAATCATTGAGATGCATTAACATGTTGATCTTATGTATGGTAATCGTACTAGTTAGTTTTAGTTGCGACGTAAGGTCCGAAGTGGCTGATCTTTGCTTTTGGAGCTACATATTTGGATATGATCTGTGAATCATTGAGATGCATTAACATTTACTTATTTCTGTTCGCTCAGTGTTTACAAGTTACTGATCGATCACTAGCTAGCCTACAAATGCACTCCTGGCAGTTTTATTTACGACGCAAGATGCGAAGTGGCAGTTTTTTGAATAAAAAACCTACCTCTGAAGAAACTGACAAGTTACACTATCGATCCTACACGGATAAAAATGCCTACCTCTGAAGAAACTGACAAGCTACACTATCAATCCTACACGGATAAATAGCGGATCACGCACGTACTACCTCCTTTCCGGTTTGCAGGGCTCAATTCAAGAAACGACCTACTCGATCCTACAGGAATAAATAGCAGATCACGCACGTACTAGTACCTCCTTTCCGGTTTGCAGGGCTTAATTCAAACCTCTCACCAACCAAGGTACTCCCTCCGTCCGGGTTTATTAGTCCCGTGAGCAAAGCAGCAAGACCAAGGCATGGCAATAATTAACGGCATGCAGAAGTTTAAGCCTAATTAATTCCAGCGATTTAAGTGGCTGCATGCGTGCCCTCGGCTGCGACTCGTTGCATGCTGCTTCGCGTACTGCCTGCGAGCGATTATGAGTGCCTGCATGCAGCCGGCCGTAATTAAGGCAGCTAACTGATGCGAAAAAAGATACGCTTTAATTGTTGCGGGCTTTTTAAATCTGTGGAATCATTATTAACAAGGAGGGAGATGATTCGAGTGCACTCGTTTGACTGCCATGCCAGTGTGCGACCTAGACGGGACGGGACGGCACAGTCATAATTTCAGTTTCTCTAGTTTTCCACGGCAAGCTGGCGCGCTAAGCCATTATGCATTGAATTCCGATGACCGTCGCGCTACCTTCCGCCTAAGTACTGTTTCCCGGCCTTCTCCGGTGCCACTATGACCCAACTCGCCATATCCTCATAAGCCCCCACCGGCCCGACGTCGCTCGCCACGTCCGCCATGCTCCCGCCCGTGCGCGGCAGGCGACGCCGGAGGTGGTCACCGGAGGAACTAGTGTTCAGGTTTTCACCGGAATGTAGACGGAGGGAGGAGGCATTCTATCTGTATTTAGATGGTAATGCGGAGATCGAGGAGTTGTTGGAGCGCGACCGCATGGCGGAGGAGCAGGATTTGTTGGAGCGTGACCGCCTGGCGGAGGAGCAGCGTATCACCGATTTGTGTCGCCAGCGCGACATGGAGCAGCAGCGCACCGACACTCTGAGTGGCGAGCAGAGCGCTTGCAACTGGGCCGACTACGTGGAGGCCGGGGCCCAGCAAATAGCCCTGGAGGCTGTCGGGCATGCACGCGTTTGCGATGTCGATTTTTACTACCAGCTCGTCAAGTGGGTTTCCACTGTCGCGTCTTCCCCAGCTCCGCGTCATCCCCTTCCTAGGCCTCACTGTCGTCCACCGCCCTGGTGCTCTCGGCGCGGCGTGGTCAACGTGGTCAACGAACGACTTCCATCAGACGTGGAATGTATGTGGAGAGGCTGACAGCTGGGTCCACGACCGCAGCAAGGAAGTGCCTCCTTATTACGCGGAAAATAATGATTCCTCCACCTGACAGCTGGGACCCACCGGACGGGCAACTGTATTTCGCGAAAAAACGTTTCCCCCTGACTGCTGGGACCCACCAGCTACATCTTCGCATGCAAGGAAGTGCGTCCGGGCAAAAAAAATACGATTCGCCCCCTGACTGCTGGGACCCACCAGCTACATCTTCGCACGCAAGGAAGTGCGTCCGGGCAAAAAAACGATTCGCCCCCTGACTACTGGGACCCACCAGCTACATCTTCGCATGCAAGGAAGTGCCTGACAGTCTGGACCCACCTGGTCGAAGCGTACGTAGCGTTGTCATTTTGGTCGCGAACATGTACATACATATATACTGGTGGATGTAGAGGCGCGCACGTGTAGTCATAGAGGCGCCCACGTAGCATGTACACGTACGTACAGCGGCCAAGGTACGAAAGAAAATACGGCCATGTATGTGTACTTACGGGAGGGGTCTCGAACGCCTACTCGCGCATACGTACGGCGAGGGCTCGTGTACATGACTGGGTCGGAACAGAGAAACATGATCGTCATCGTGTTCATGGGGAGGCAACGGAATGCGTCTTGTTCATCGGGAGGCAACAGAATGCGTCGTGTTCATCGGGAGGCAACGGAACGCATGGGAGCCAACCGGCTGGGTCGGAACGGAATGCGTGGTCGTGTTCGTCGGGAGGGCTTGGATGGAACAGGCGATGGAAACGAGGCCTGGCGTATCGTAAAACGGAGGAAACGGACCTCCTACGGTCGAAACGGGGGTCCTTTTGATCGGGAGGGGTGTGGCGTACCGCAAAACGGGACTCAACGGGATACTGTTCATCTCCGCCGTCGACCTCCTTTAGCCTCCACGGGCTACCGTCGACCTCCTCCAGCCTCCACGGGCTCCTGTTCATCCAGCCTCCACCGCACGCTACTCCACCGGCTGCTATTCAACCACCCCCACCGTCTACTGTTCATCCAGCCCTCCACACCACGGGGTCCTGTTCAACCACCCCTCCACGGGCACCCCTTCACCGTCTACTGTTCATCCAGCCCTCCACCACACCACG
>NC_057797.1:284882143-284899244 GCF_018294505.1 Triticum aestivum | reverse complement strand
CAATCGATCGGCTTTAGTTAGCAGCAGTAGCGAAGGAATCGCTCGATCGGGTTCAGTTAACAGCCATCGATCGATCGCTCGGGTTCAGTAACGCGTAGCCTGCAGTGCAATCTCTCGGGTTCCAAGTTGGCTATTTCATCAGATATCACCAGCTCGAGGATGCGACGGCCATGTTCCTCTGCTACGCCCAGGTGGACACCTGGGCCAAGGAGGCGGTCGAGCCTACAGACCAACGCATTGGCATCAACCGGGCCGCGGACAAGGCGAACGGCGGCACCCATGCGAATGACACGGCAGGCGTCCGGTGCAAGTACGGTGCGGCCGGCCTCTGGTGTAAGTACGGCGCTGAGGGCCTCTACCCACTCCTGGCGAGGAATGGGGGTACTGACGGGACGTGTACCCAGCTATGACACCGTGTCGACAGCAGGCAAGCGCCGCTTGATCCTCTATTGCTGTGCGGCACGCCGCACCTCTCACCCTGCGGCGCTCCAATGGTCTCACCGTGCGGCAAGACGCAGCCTATCAGTGCAGATGCGCCTAGCTTGCTCTGCAGCGCGCCATCGATCATGTTGTGCGGTGAGTTTTAGCCTGTTGGCATTGACATGCCTATCTTGATCCGTGGCTCTCAAGCACCATGCGCGAAAGGTTTGCTCAACCCTAGCGATGACACGCATCATGGCGTCGTCCATCGCGTTGCCGGGCAGTGCCTCGGCCATGGCGCCTACTCGTTTTCCACGTCGACGAGGTTGATGGCAGAGGCGGGGCTTTGGTGGGTTGGTATGCTGGGAAAAGGTGGATGTGCTATAGGTTGCACTTGTCGCCTCCGTGCGTCACGCGCCCCCTATGCACAATATAGTAGGGTGACGGGAAACATGTGAGGAAATTGCGGGAAATGGTGGCGTCTTCATAAAACGCAATCAATTAATAGAAACTTAGCATCGAGCTAGCACAAGAAGTAGATGATGATCAGATGAACACGGACTACACTAGGGAACCCATCGGTGATGAATTCATCAATTCCAAACGGTTGAATACTAGCAAGCGTTTTACCAGAACACACACGGCCTATTCCATAAAAAATAGGTCGGACGGATCAACTGTATGCCACGTATCGGACATTGTCCAAAAGTAATGCGGTAGACCTTCTTTAACATGTGTTAAAAAAAATAAAAAAATAAAAACAAGGACCTCGAGGTTAAATTAGCTGAGGGAATGGGGCATTTCGGTCATTTGACCGAAATGACCAATCCCATCACCTAATTTAACATCGACACAACTTCCCATCTAGTCACCCATCTGATGGCTGCTCCAGCCTGAGCACACTTAACTTGATAGTTTTCTTGCATGAGCTACTGGTGGAATAGCTAGTCCTTGCTGATAGGAATGCCTCTTCACATCCTTATGGCGTATTTGGATGACCGCCCGTCCCACAATGGCCATTAGATGTTGTGTACACATAGCATATCACATACATCTTATTAGAAGCAATTGTCTGCGTTGTTATCGGTCTTCGCACACATTTCTGATTACAGACCTTTTTGCCGCGTATCACACACATCTTGTTATATTGAACCATTTTTGTTCTCTTGTCGAATCACAAACAGTTCATCCTAGTGAACCGTATGCTATACATCGCACACACCTTGATCAGGATGACCATTTCTTTTGTGTTGCCTAATCACAAACAGTTCCTCCGAGTGAACTGTATGCTGTGTATCGCACACGCCTTCATCTGGCTGCCCGTTTATTTTGTTCCACCTCATCGCAAAAAGTTAATTGAACTGAACTGTATGCCCTTCATCACACACGCAACTAAAACTTGAATCGTGTTTGATGCATCCGTCATCGCAAACGTTTTACACATTTCTGATGGTTTTCATATAGCACCGTTTGCGATTATTGCATCGCACATAGTTTCTCGAAGGGTCTCTGATCGTAGTGTTGCGTTAGCAGCATCCTGCAGTAGTGTTTGTTATTTGTGTGCAGGTCCTGTTTACATTGTGTTGCTTGGTTCTCCTACTAGTTCGATAACCTTGGTTTCATATCTGAGGGAAATACCTACCGCCGCTGTACTGCATCATCCCTTCCTCCTTGGGGAAATACCGACGTAGCTTCAAGCGACATCAAAAGGAATTTCTGCGCCATTTCCGGGGAGGAACTTCAACATATACAAGGTTCTAAACACAAATCTCATCTCCTCGCAATTTACATTATTTGCCATTTGACTCTCGCTTTCCTCTCCCGCACTTCACAAAAATACTGCTTTGCTGAATCTTGTTATGGAATATCAATTTTCTGGTACTCCTAATGAGGATGTCGCGTCCCATCTTAATACCTTCGTTGAATTATGCGATATGCAAAAGAAAAAAGATGTGGACAATGATGTTGTGAAGATGAATTTATTTCTGTTTTCGTTGCGTGATTCTGCAAAAATGTGGTTCTCTTTTTTGCCTCACAATAGTATCGATTCTTGAATAAATGCAAAGATGCTTTTATGGCAAAGTATTTTCCACCCGCAAAAATTATTTCCCTTAGAAACCAGATCATGAATTTCAAGCAACTTGAACATGATCATGTTGCACAATCTTGGGAAAGGATGAAAATGATGCTAAGGAATTACCCAACTCATGGGTTAAATCTATGGATGATCATACAAATTTTTTATGCGGGATTGAATTTTGTTTCTCGTATTCATTTAGATTCCGCCGCGGGTGGTACTTTTATGGAAATTACTTTGGGTGAAGCCACTAAGTTGCTTGATAATATTATGTCAAATTATTCACAATGGCATACCGAAAGAGCTCCTACTAGTAAAAAAGTTAATTCAGTCGAAGAAATTTCTTCTTTGAGTGAAAAAGGTGATGCTCTTATTAAATTGGTTGCTAGTAATAGTGCACCTATTGATTTTAATGATATTCCTTTGTCTACTTTGATTGAGCAAACTAGTGATGTCGTAGATGTGAATTTTATCTCTTGAAATAATTTCAAAAATAATGCTTATAGAGGTAATTTTAATCCTAGGACTTCTCTTGGTAATTCCTCTAATAATTATGGAAATTCCTATGGAAATCAATCTTATAATAATAGGAACACCTCTGATCTTGAGAATAATATTAAAGAATTTATCAACACGCAAAAAGTTTTCAACACTACCATAGAAGAAAAGTTGAATAAGATTGATGATTTGTCTAGAAGTGTTGATAGAATTTCTCATGATGTGGAAAGTCTCAAGATGAAAAATTTTGTGCCTAAGGTAGAAGAATCAACTAAATCTCTTTATGTTTCTATGGATGGAAGTAAGAAAAGAACCGCTATGCTTAGAGTTAGGAGAGAATTTTTTGAAAAAGCATTTTCTAGTGATTACCTTCGCAAAAGTGATGAAGATCTTAAATTGATTGGTGTTTCTACTATTGATTCCTTGTTTAGTAAATTTAATATTGATGAAAAAGGTACTGAAGAAGAGCCAACTTTAGTTAGTAGGCATCTCGATAATCCGGAGGGTGAAAATCTTGTTGAGAAAATTGATAAAAGTATGTTTGAAGAGGTCAAAACTTTAGCTAATGATGTGCCCACTCTTTTGGATTACAAAGACTTTAATTATGATAGTTGTTCTTGATTTATTGTATTTCTTTGTTGCAATCCATGATAAATTTACAACATGCTTATGAACAAAATAAAACTTTTACTAAACATATTGTTGATGTTATGATGAAAGCTTTAGAAGAAAAGTTCGAATTAGAAGTTTCAATTCCTAGAAAATTGCATGGTGAATGGGAACCTACTATCTATGTCAAGATTAAAAATTATGAGTGTTTTTCTTTGTGTGAATTGGGTGCTAGTGTTTCTACAATTCCGAAATCTTTATTTGATGTGCTTGGTCTTACCGATATTGAATCATGTTCTTCGAATTTGCACTTGGCGGATTCTACTATTAAAAATCCTATGGGAAGAATTAATGATGTTCTTATTCTTTCAAATATGAATTGTGTGCCCATAGATTTTATTGTTCTTGATAATGATTGCAATCCATCTTGTCCAATTATTCCTGGTAGACCGTTTTTACGCACTATTGGTGCTATGATTGATATGAAAGAATGCAATATTAAGTTCCAATTTTCTTTGAGGAAGGGTATGGAACACTTACCTAGAACAATAATTAGGCTACCATATGAATCAATCATGAGGGCATCTTATGGATCTCGAAAGAAAGATGACAAAACTTAGATCCTTGCTTTATGCCTAGCTAAGGGCATAAAACTATAGCGCTTATTGGGTGGCAACCCAATGAATAAAATTAATTTATTTTTTCTTTCTGTTCTTGAGTATGTGCACAATTATGCTACTGTTATGATTGTGTTTTTTACGTTTCAATTAGTGTTTGTGCCAAGTAAATCCTTTAGGATCTTCTAGGGTGATAGTTGCTTGATCTTGCTGAAAAAACAGAAACTATTACGCTCGTGAAAATAATTTTCATTTCTAACCAGCGACGATAAAATACCAATTCCCTTTGTAGTAGATTAATATACAAATTACCCAGGGTGTCCTAATTTTTCTGAGTTTTTGGAGTTACATAAGTATTCGAAACATCCAGATTGCTATAGATAGTTCTGTTTTTGACATATTTTGTTTTCTTTGTGTTGTGTGCTTGTTTTGATGGCTTTATTGTTTTATTTTATGAGTTTTTGCCATAGAAAAGTTGGAATACAGTAGATATAATGCAAGAACAAAATATGAATTGGGTTACTACAGCACTTACAGTAGTGCTTTGTTTTCTTATACTAATGGATATCACGAAGGCTTTTGTTGAGTTTTGTGTGATTAAAGTTTTCAAGTTTTGGGTTATCTTACGATGGACGAAGGAATAAGGAGTAAGAAGAGCCTAAGCTTGGGGATGCCCTGGCATCCCAAGCTATTAACCAAAAGAGAGCAAGCAACTAAGCTTGGGGATGCCCTCGAGTGGCATCCCCTCTTTCTTCTAATGACCATCGGTATTTTACTCGAAGCTATATTTTTATTCATCACATACTATGTGTTTTGCTTGGAGCGCCTTGTATGATATGAGTCTTTTCTTGTTTTATTTTGTGTTCTAAGTCTTGATTCCTTGCTGCACACACCTATTTGAGAGAGCCAAAATTATGTCATGACTTGTTAGAATTGCTCTCTATGCTTAACTTAAATTTCTATGAGCTATGGACTTGCTCTAGTGATTCACTTATATCTTTTTGAGCACGGTGTGCTTTAGTATTTTTTAAAATGCTCGCTTGCTTCACTTAGATTTATTTGAGAGTTAGCAAAATTTTCAAGAAATTATCTCTTGCTTCACTTAAATTAATTTGAGAGGAAGAAATATTATGCTCATGATCTTCGCTTATATTTGTTTGAGCTTATCAAAAGCAACATATGAAAATTGGTACCAAAGTGATAGATATCCAAGAAGGATATAATAAAAACTTTCATGAAGATCATTGGAGAAAATAAACTTGATTCTCAGTAATAGTTTTGAGATATGATGATGAGTAATTATGCTTTAGTAAGAATATTGGTGTTAAGGTTTGTGATTCCCTCTGCAAGCATGAAAGTTAATAATTATGCAATGAAATTATATCCTACTTGTGGTGCATTATTCGGTGTTAATTATGCTTAATGCTCACTTATGAGATTATTTTTTTCTTGATTGGTCGCTTCTCAATCTTTTGCTAGCCTTCATTTTGCACTAAGTATGATCACTTCTTGTGCATCCAAAAACCTTAAACTAATTTTGCCACGTGACTCCACTATATCTACCTATATGCAGTATTCTTTTGCCGTTCTAAGCAAATTTATATGTGCCGTCTCTAATTTCCAAAAAAAATTATCTTTTGTGTGTTTGTTCTGCTCGCGGACCGGTGAGGGGTGGCCAATATTTTCCATGCTAGATGTGTTATTCTCACGATGAATGTTTATTCACTTGTCATTGCACGAGAGTAAGGCAAAGGTATTAGGGATGCCCAGTCTCGATATGAAAAATGAATTTACTTTATGTTGTCAAATAATAAATTCCTTGGAAAGTGTTGGTATGGAAGGCACCTGTGGATACGGTTAGCCATGGATAGTGAAAGTATGCTGGAAAAAGGAATGAACTTTATTTTCTGTTTGGAACTGCCTATGATATATCTAGCATGGAAATTGTTGGGAACTCTAAGTCGTTTTCATTGGTGGGAAGGACACACCTCCCAAAATGTTTTTATCTCTAAGTTTTTCGCTTTGAGCTCTGGCACCTCTACAAATCCCTAATTCCCTCTGCGAAGGGCCTTTCTTTTACATTATGAAACTTTTATTTTTGAATTTGAGTCTCCATCTTCTCTTGTAAAAGGACCAACTAGGAGGCACTATGATCGTACTTGAGCATTGGGTGTAGTTAATATGTGAATGTGTTTCATGAATGGATCTATGATTGAGCATGATGGTCTAGGGATAGCTTATTTTAGCATTGATATTTTGAAAGACATGGTTGCTTGTTGATATGATTGAGTATTTAAGTTATCATGTCAAAACTAGACTATTGCTTTGAACAATATAAAATTACAAATGTCCATGGTATAAATAAAGAATAAGATATGACATGTTAGGCAGCATTCCACATCAAAAATTCTGTTTTTATCACTCACCTACTCGAGGACGAGTAGGAGTTAGGCTTGGGTATGCTGATACGTCTCCAACATATCTATAATTTTTGATTGTTCAATGCTATTATATTATCAATCTTGGATGTTTTATAATCATTTTATATCATTTTTTTGTACTAACCTATTGACATAGTGCCATGTGCCAGTTGTTGTTTTTGTGCATGTTTATTACATCGCATATAAACAATGCCAAATGGAGTCCAAATGCAACGAAACTTTACAGAGATTCTTTATGGACCATAAGACACCAAATGGGCCAAGGCAATGCCTGGGGGTGCTTCAAGGGGAGCACAACCCACCAGGGCATGCCAGGAGGCCCAGGTGCACCCTGGTGGGTTGTGCTCACCTCGGGTGCACCCCGGTGAGGGAGTCCTGGATTATGGGGTCCTCGGGTGTCCAGGCTATGTTACATGGACTGGACTGATGGGTCGTGAAGATACAAGGTAGAAGGCCTTCCCCCGTGTCCGGATAGGACTCTCCTTTGCATGGATGGCACAATTGGCGTTCGAATGTGTGCTTTCCTTTCTCTATAAACCGGCATTGTACAAACCTAGGCCCCTCCGGTGCCTATATAAACTGGAGGGTTTAGTTCATAGAGGCTATCAAATTCATATAGGCTAGACATCGAGGGTTGAGCCATTGCAATCTCATGGTAGATCAACTCTTGTAACCCCAATATTCATCAATACCAATCACGCATGAAGTAGGGTATTACCTCCATTAAGTGGGCCCAAACCTAGGTAAACATAGTGTCCCCTTTGTCTCCTATTACCTTCGATCCTCAGGCGCACAGTTCGGGACCCCTACCCGAGATCGGCCAGTTTTGACACCGACACCCGGACTGCCTCTTTGCTCTATAAATACCCCCATATTCCAGAAACCCTAAGGGAGTCGATGAAAATCAATTCCAGTCGTCGCAGAGTCCAGAACTACCAAATCCAATATAGACACCATCACGAAGGGGTTCACCACTTCCATTGGTGCATCTCCGATGATGTGTGGGTGGTTGTTTGTAGACCTTCGGGTCCGTAGTTAGTAGCTAGATGGCTTCCTCTCTCTCGTTTGATTCTCAATACGATGGTCTCTTGGAGATCCATATGATGTAACTCTTTTTGCGGTGTGTTTGTTGGGATCGGATGAACTTTGAGTTTGTGATCAGATCTATCTTGTTATATCCATGAAAGTTGTTTGAGTTTCTTTGATCTCTTATATGCATGATTTCTTATAGCCTCGTATTTCTTCTCTACTATTTGGGTTTTGTCTGGCCAACTTGATCTATTTATCTTGCAATGAGAAGAGGTGCTTTGTAGTGGGTTCGATCTTACGGTGCTTGATCCCAGTGATAGAAGGGGAACTGACACGTATGTATCGTTGCTACTAAGGATAAAACAATGGGGTATATCTCTACATAGATAGATCTTGTCTACATCATGTCATCGTTCTTATTGCATTAATCCGTTTCTCCATGAACTTAATACACTAGATGCATGTTGGATGGTGGTCGATGTGTGGAGTACTAGTAGTAGATGTAGGCAAGAGTTGGTCTACTAATCTTGGACGTGATGCCTATATAATGATCATTTCCTGGATATTGTGATGATTATTTGAAGTTCTATCAGTTGCCCAACAGTAATTTGATCACCCACCGTTTGCTATTTTTCTCGAGAGAAGCCACTAGTGAAACCTACGGCCCATGAGTCTCTTTCTCATATTATTAGCCTTTGCGATCTATTTTATTTGCCTTTTATTTTCAGATCTACTAAACCAAAAATACAAAAATACCTTTATGCAATTTATTTTATTTGGCGTTCGATCTATCAATATTTACAACTTTCTCTCATCCTCGTGCCAATTTTTGGCGCCGCTACCCGAAAGATTGACAACCCCTTTTACACGTCAGGTTGCGAGTATTTGTTATTTGTGTGCAGGTGTTGTTTACGTTGTGTTGCTTGGTTCTCCTACTAGTTCGATAACCTTGGTTTCATATCTGAGGGAAATACCTACCGCTGTTGTGCTGCATCATCCCTTCCTCTTTGCAAAAATACCGACGTAACTTCAAGCGATAACAGAATGCTCCGCCGCCCACGACCTCTAATGCCGCGGGGGATGCAGAGGCACTCGAGGACATGGACGATGTTGGGGACATGGTTGGAGTAGGCGGCACCGTCACCACTTCCCCCGCGGCCGACGCAGGAGCAGGAAACATCGGAGGAGAACAGCATCAGCAACACCCTGACGGCCACACTCCACAAGGTATGGGTGAGGGGGTTACTCCGTCTGCGCCCCCTCCCCTCGCCGACGGGCACAGCCGCAGCAATGGTGCCCGGTCCGGGGTGAACCGCCGCCCGCCGACCGCCCCTGCCCCAAGGCCACCACATCGCGCACGCTTCCCCTGGGGTAGGTCGACCAAGTTACTACGCCCGACGGAGCCGCGGGCGCTCGACCACCCTCACCGCGCCACCCTGTCGTCCAGACGGCCGCCCCGCCAATGCAGGGGTGCGGTGCCGCTGCCGCTGGCACCGTCAGGAGCCGAGCGATGGTGCAATCTACTTAGTCATCACCCATGCCAAGCACAGCCTCAGAGGCCATGGCGCGGGCTGAGCTGCTGCTGAGGATTCCGCAAGCGGCCGAGCAGATGGATGAATGGCGAGCCACCATCCAAAGTATGCTATCTTTCACCAAAGCCGGGGGCTCGCCGTGAGCTGGCCCGCCACGGCCTCCCCAAGCGACAACAACAGATTGTGTTGTTGGCCGCACGGAGTGGGCCACCCCCACGGTGCAATCCCCACCATGGCAGCCAGCACGAGTGTAGCAGAATCAAGACCCCAACGACGTCTCAATGGACTCTTCTGACCCTCGAGCACGTCCAAGCCAAAGGCGAGCCCCAGAGGGTAGGTGGAGGGGACACACACATTGTTGTTGAGCAACGCCGCGATGACCCCCGCCGGACCAATGGGTGTGATGGTCCCGAAGTTGACGAGACCACACTCGGTATTGGCGGATGCCTACCTTTCGAGGTTGGCTGCCCTGCCTTTACTCGTGAACTGCGGCAATTCCGTTTGCTGTCCATTCTCACATTCAAGCCAGAGATACCCGAGAAGTACGATGGTAGGCTGAGCCCGACAGAGTTCCTAAGCATCTACACCATCGCTGTTCAGGCTGCAAGGAGAAGAGATGAGAAGGTGTTTTGCGAACTACTTCCCTTTGGCTCTCAAGTCCAATGTGAGGTCTTGGCTGATGCACCTGCCGGAGAACTCCATTTCACCATGGGCAGACCTGTGCCATGAATTCATTGACGCCTTCACCGGCGGCCATCAAGAGCCAGGCCGAGCCGGTGACTTTCAGCTTCTCCAACATATGGAAGGAGAAACCCTCCATAAGTATTTATAGATATTCAGCAAAGTTCATAGAAATATCCTGAATATCCATCCGGCAGCTACGATAGCTGCCTTCCAGTCCGATGTGTAGAACCGCTGGATTCGTTCCAAGATGAACGCGCGGTTTCCCAAAACTGCGAAGGAGCTCTACACCTTGGTGGATAAGTGTGCTCGGATGGAGGAGGGGAGGAATTTGCTCGGAGAGGAAGATTGTGCCAATGTCGATTCATAGGATGATGATGAATCAATCAGTCAGAAGAAGAGAAAGAAGCGTAGTAAGAAGCGGAAGGATAAGGTGGTGATGACTGTTGAAGGTTTGGGTACGCCTAGTACCGGCAGGAAGGCCAAAGTTGAGGCCCCCAGCAAGGAAGCTGCCGTGTGCGGTGACTGCTGGGAAGCCGCTGCTGCTGAGAAAGCCCGGAAATGTGATGGGCTATATTGCAAGATTCATTGGACCAAAGGCCACGACCTTTAAGAGTGTTATCAAGTTGAGCAGCTTGTCAAGAGATAGAGAGAAGAGTATAAGAAGCGTGACAAGGAAAAGGGTCAGAATGTTGCTAGCAGTAAGTGCCAAGGCGGTGAAGTAAATCGCCCCGGCAAACTTTCGCAACCAAGGAAAGCTTGCTGGAGGTCGAGAGAAGGAAGCTTGTGATGATGAGAGTGATGAAGGGGATGAAGAGGAAACTAGTGAGCAGGAGTTTCAGAAGGCCACTAATGCCCTATGCATTGTCGGGGGTACATCTCTGCACACCTCTCACCGCCAGCTCAAGTGGTGGGCACGAGAAGTCAATGTCGTGGAACCAGCGCCAGAGGCCTGGAAGCCGCTCAAATGGTCCTGCATGCCCATCATCTTTGACGAAGAGGATCGTCCTAGCAGTACCACTACGGTAGGGTGTTTGCGATTGTTGGTCTCTCCAACAATTCGCAACCTCAAGATCACAAATATGTTGGTGGACGGTGGGGCCGGGTTGAATCTGATTTGCCCGGCAGTTACGAGCAAGCTTTAGATAGCAGACGAAGAACTAGAGGTTACCGGCATGTTTCAAGGAGTTAATCCCGACATGAGCAATCCTAAGGGAAAGATCATGTTGCCGGTGACGTTTGGGGGAGAGATGAACTACCGGACTGAGAATATAGTATTCGATGTGGTCGATCTCTCCCTGCCGTACAATGGGATTCTTGGACGCCCGGCCCTAGCTAAATTCATGGCGGCATCCCACTATGCCTACAACACCTTCAAGATGCCTGGGCCACTTGGAGTCATTACTATCCCATCAGACGAGAAGGATGTTATCATTTGTGTGGACAAGATGTACCGGGACGCATCCGCGGCAGAGGCAGTGGCATAAGTAGTTCCTGCCAAGGAAAGCAAGGGAAAGAAGAGGGATTTTAGGGACTCTGGAAAAGAGTCCGGGAAGTGTGCCCCCACTGAGTGCACTGCACCCGTTGATGATGTGCCAGAGTGTTCCAACAGCAAGAGATCCAAGGTCACTACACCCCAAGTTAAGAAGGTCCCGGCAGGGCTGGCTGGCGTCAATGGTACTTTCACCATCAACACCACCCTCGATGACAAATAGGATAGCGCACTCATTGCCTTCCTGCGGGCGAATATCGATGTGTTCCCAAGGAGTTAATCGAGCACCACCTTGATGTCTGCCCACATGCCTGACCAGTCAAGCAGAAAGTCCGGAAGTAGGCTTTGGAGAGGCAGCGGTTCATTGTAGAAGAGATCAAGAAACTTGAAGTAGCTGGTTTGGTTAGAGGAGTGCTGCACCCCACGTGGTTGGCAAATCTAGTGGTAGTTTAGAAGGTTAACGGGAAGTGGAGGCTTTGTATAGACTTCACAGATCTCAACAAGGCTTGCCCTAAGGAGCCGTCTCCCTTGTCGCGTATCGATCAGATTGTGGATTCCACTTCAGGTTGTGACTTGCTGTCCTTTCTGGACGCATATTTTGGATATCATCAGATCTTTATGTCCAAATAAGATGAAGAGAAGACATCGTTTATCACCCCATGTGGTACGTACTATTTTGTTCGCATGCCATTTGACTAAAGAGTGCGGGATCCACTTTTGCAAGGGCAGTCCAGATTGGTTTCGAGCTGCAACTGCACAGAAACACTGAAGCGTATATGGATGATATTGTGGTCAAAACCAAGGATAGAGCCACCCTTATTCAGGATTTGGAGGAGACATTTGCTAATTTGTGCAAGATCAACTTGAAGCTCAACCCGGAGAAGTGTGTGTTTGGCGTTCCCTCCGGCAAGCTGCTTGGGTTCTTTGTGTCCCATCGTGGGATCGAAACCAACCCCGACAAGATTAAGGCTATCGAGCAGATCAAAGCGCCAACAACAATCAAGGATGTGAGGCATCTGACAGGATGCATTGATGCGCTAAGCAGATTCATCTCCAAGTCTGCTGAGCGCAGCCTGCCATTCTTTAAAATTTTGAAGAAGGCAGGACCCATGAAGTGGACCACGGAAGCATGTGCAGCTTTGCAAGATTTGAAGGCCTACCTATCCTCTGTGCCTACCCTGGTTGCTCCCAAACCACATGAACCATTGTTGTTGTACTTAGCGGCAACCAACCAAGTGGTTAGTGCAGCTTTTGTGGCGCAGTGGGAAGTAGATGAAGTAGAAAGTGAACAAGGACCGGCAGAGTCAGAAAAGGATCAAGACATCAATGAGCACAGCAGCAAGGGCAACCCCAAGGACACGTCAAGGAAGAAAGTGGTGCAGCGCCCAGTGTACTTCTTCGGGTCCTTGTTACAGGGGGTTAGATCATGGTACTCTGGCGTGCAAAAGTTGATCTTTGGTCTCATCATGGCCTCAAGGAAAATGCGCCACTACTTCCAAACCCATGAGATCACGGTTGTCACTCGTTTCCAATTGCAAAGGATACTCCGAAACCCTGAGGCTACCGGCAGAATAGTGGAGTGGGCTTTGGAGTTAGCCAGTTTTGGTTTGAAGTTTGAGAGCACATCAACAATCCAGAGCAAGGCATTGGCAATGTTTATTGCAGAATGGACGCCAACACCTGATGAGGAAGTGAAGGAGACAGTTATCCCCGGCAAGGAATCAACCCAAGAATGGATTTTGTATTTTGATGGTGCCTTTTCCCTGCAAGGTGCGGGAGCTGGTGTGCTTCTTGTCGCCCTCTCTAGGGAGCACTTTAGGTATGTCGTCCAGATGCATTTTGCCTTGTCGGGCTCAGGATTACAACAAAATTGGGAATTCAGAAGCTGATCATTTGAGGAGATTCACAACTTGTGGTGAGACAAGTAAACAAGGATTACCAAAGTCCATTGATGGAGGCATACATCGATGAAGTGAGGAGGTTGGATGCCCGCTTTGACGGATTGCAAACAGAGCATGTACCCCATGCGAAAAACAACATAGCTGGTCATCTGTCAAAGTGTGCTGCGCAGAACCTTCCTATGGAACCAGGGACTTTTGTTCTCCATCTTACTCAGCCCTCCGTATCCCCAGCAACAATGGCCCGGAAAAGTAGAAAGGTTGACTCTAGTAAGCTTCTCCCAGTAGAGTCGTCCGCTCCTGGCGGAGACCCTACCGGAAACAACTCCTCGCAGCCTGCCGGACCGCACCCTCCAGCCGAGCCCATGGACCCCGCGAACAAGGCATGTGGTCATGTATTAGAGGAGGTGCTGGTAGTCCTCGTTGCCGAACCCCAGGCTCCAACTTGGGCATGGCACATTGTCCACTTCCTCTAAGTCGGAGAGCTTCCCGGCGACCAAGATGAAGCTGAAAGAGTAGCCCGGAGGGCCAGTATGTATCAGTTTTTCAATGACACTTTGTACAAAAGAAGGCCCAACAGTGTGAAATTGAAGTTTGTCTGATGAGGATAAGGAAAGGAACTGCTGGTTGTGATACACATAGGCATGTGAGGCTCCCACATTGGATCAAGGGCATTAGTTGGGAAAGCATTCCCCCAAGGATTCTATTGGCCCACAGCCATCCAAGATGCAGTTGATCTAGTCACCAAGTGTGAAGCCTGCCAGTTCCATTCCAAGAAAATCCACCTGCCTACCCAACCCCTTCAGACAATCCCTCTATCATAGCCATTTTCAGTGTGGGGGCTCGATATCCTTGGCCCTTCCCCTGAGCAATCGGGGGCTTTGAATTCTTGTTCGTTGCTATCGACAAGTTTACAAAGTGCCGGGAAGTGACTTCCGTGAGAAAGGTGACTGCTTAGTTAGCTATCAAGTTCTTGAAAGAACTGATGTGTCGTTTTGGGGTTATGGCAAGGATCATTACCTACAACGTCACCCGGTTCATGACCTGCGCCTTCATGCAATATGTTCATGCCCTTGGATGCAAGATCTCATTTGCCTTTGTGACACACCCCCGGAGCAATGGACAAGCTGAGAGGGCAAACGCTGAAGTTCTTTGGGAGTCAAGAGAAGAACCTTTGATACGCTGCAGAAGCATGGCAGGCGGTGGATCGAGGAGCTGCCGGTAGTTCTCTGGTACCTCAGAATGACACTAAACCGAGCTACCGGGTAGACTCCCTTCTCCATGGTCTACGGGGCAGTAGCAGTTATCACCATAGAACTCATTTATGGGTCACCTCAACTGCTTGCCTATGATGAAGTAGCGCAAGATCAGCACCGGCGTGATGACGTTGTGCTACTTGAGGAGAACCGTCTCCGGGCTGCTACGCGTGTTGCACGCTATTAGTAAGCCTTGCATCGCTACATAGCCACAGGGTTCACACCCGGTGTTTTGAGGAAGGTGACCATGTCCTTAGGCGCGTTCAGTCCGCCAAGGGTACACACAATTTGTCAACAAAGTGGGTAGGCCCTTACCGGGTAGTACGAGTCACCAGACCTGGCGCAGTCCGTTTGGAGACCAGAGATGGCATTCTATTGCAAAACTCATGGAATGTTGAGCATCTCCACAAGTTCTACCCTTAAGGCGCGACTGTCGGGCCCTGCCCGGCAGCCACCCAGTTGTACAGGCCTTGCCTCAGCTCCATGTAACCCCTTGTACAAATCTAGGGCGATGACCCTGTGCAAGAGAAAATAAAGAAGCGTTGTGGGGGGCTCCGACCAAGTTTCATGCATGCACAAGCATTCCAAGATCACTGCATAAGCATCTCATGAGCATTTGCATATGCATATACATAGGATCGCATCCTGCATCATTCTCATCTGCATGAAGCTGCAGGTTCCTGTCCTGAGCTTGGCTTTGACAAGGAGTTGAGAAGATTGCCCGGCACAACGATCCCTAGCTAGTCAAACAGATAAGTTCCTCTTGTCCATTAGTTTTCTGTAAGCTATAACTTGTGCATAAGAAAACCTCGCCACTCTTTTGAGACTTAGGTGCTCGCATCTCTGACTCGAACGTTGCTTCGATTAGGATGGTTGCAGTGGCCTTTAGTAAAAAGAAGTTGGCGGGGGGCTCATCCCTTTGTCTTTTGCCCGGTAGACACAACTCTCCGGCAGATAAAAAGGGTTCCGACAGGATAGCCTGCTGGGGAAAACTCATTTATTTACACTAAGGAGGAATTTTACCTCTTCATGGACGTATACATGCACGGGTTCCTGGCAAGGTTCATCTTTTTCATTAATATGCTGATACAAGTACAAGCATTACATAACACAAACAAGGACTCGAGAAATTACATTATTTGAATTAAAATTCGGTAAGTGCCTACAGATTTAAGATTGAAAAAAGATAAGTGCCCCATGATGCCTTTGCCTCTGTCCATCTCCTATAGGAAGAGGTCCAAGAGGCCGGAGGTGAACCCGGCTGGGATTCGGCGCCTCCCCAAGATCAGGATGGCGCCGCTCCCCAGCAATGAGGAAGAAACCGGAGGGCAGGCGTGGGTGGTGACGCTGCCAGAGGACTAAATGGTGGACACGGAGTCGCCGACAAACACGACTCGTCGGAATGGTCGTCCCCGTTCTTGACGCGTTGTGGGTTGCCGCTGTCGTCCGCATCACTACCATCCGAAGACCTCAGCGCGGCAGTCACACCAACCACCATGCTCTCTGGGCCATTCAACAGAGAGCATGGTCGTCCCTAGCAGCCCTGACATTAGAAGTCACGGCACATCCCGAAGACGTGTATGAGCGCAAATATCCCTCCTAGAAGGAAAGAGGACGACACCCAGGAGGAGTCAGATTCGCCTCTACTAACGAGGAATCTCTTCCGTGACTCCTCCCAAGTGCCGCGAAGGGAAGAAGAACAGGGAGCGATCTACTACTACATGCCATGTCTACCTCAAGCCTCGACATGGCGTCATTCGCATCGTGTAACACCCCGGATGTAACTTTCCCAATTTGTACTCCAACTCTTGCCGTTTCCGGCGTTAAGTAATATTTATTTCCTCGGGTTCGGGTTTTGTCTCCATGTGTTGTTGTCGTTGTCATGCATCTCATATCAGGTCATCATGTGCATTGCATTGCATACGTGTTCTTCTCATGCATTCGAGCATTTTTCCCGTTGTCCGTTTTGCATTCCGGCGCTTCGTTCTCCTCCGGTGGCCAATTCTAGCTTTCTTTCATGTGTGGGGATTAAACATTTCCGGATTGGACCGAGACTTGCCAAGCGGCCTTGGTTTACTACCGGTAGACCGCCTGTCAATTTTCGTATCATTTGGACTTCGTTTGATACTCCAACGGTTAACCGAGGGACCGAAAAGGCCTCGTGTGTGTTGCAGCCCAACACCCCTCGAATTTGGCCCAATACCCACCAAACTCTGCTCCATGTCCTAGAGCGTTCGATCATGATCGCGTGGCCGAAAAACGCACCTCATTTGGACTCTCCTAGCTCCCTCTATGCCTATATATACACCCCCCCCATTCTAAATCTCGGATTCTCTCTCCCCCTAACCCTAAAAAAAACCTCCCTCCGCCGCACCGGACGTGTCCGGACGAGCCGGACAACATCCGGATCACACCCGCCGCCGCCCGCAGCCAGTGGCATGCCGCCACGTGGCCACCGCCGTCCCTCACCCGCCGCGGCCCGGGAGGCCCAAACCAGGCCCCCGCGAGCCCATCCGCCGCCGCCCGCGCCTCCCAGTGCCCGCGCCCGAGC